>NW_024081091.1:180119-316807 GCF_003009895.1 Hyaena hyaena | reverse complement strand
AATATTTTTATTTATTTCTCGGAGAGAGAGAGAGAGACAGCATGAGCAGAGGAGGGTCAGAGAGAGAGGGAGTCACAGACTGAAACAGGCTCCAGGCTCTGAGCTGGCAATCAGCACAGAGCCCGACGCTGGGCTCGAACCCACGAACCGCGAGATCATGACCTAAGTGAAAGTCGGACGCTTAACCGACTAAGCCACCCAGGCGCCCCTCTCCTTCTCCTTTGATGGTTAAGTTTTTCTCCTCTCTTCTCCTTCTTCATTTTATCCTTCTTCTCTTCCTTCTTCTTAATTCTTGCTAAGCATATGTTTCAAGGGAGAGGGTTATCTTGTGTTGGATGATAAAAGAGAATGTTGGATATTTGAAGCTTTTAAAAAATCCCATCCTAGAAATGTGATCAATGCAGAGGAGTCCTTAGTGGTTTAGAGAAATCCTATAGGGGTTTGAATTCTTACTTGGATGGCCAGAGGATCATACAAAACAATATATAGGCAATTGTCTGTGTAGTGAACACTAAGGATATTTAACTTAGGAAATACTGATGTCTAGGAAATAAAAGTCCATAACAAAAGAGATCATACAGACAGGGTGGAATATAAAAACACTGCTGACCAGAATGTCCATTTTCATTTGAAATTTTCTAACTATTCTGTTTTTTATACATGTTGCCCAGAATCTTTATGACTTGCAAGGATTGCATGTCCTTTTAGAACGATAACATTGCATGGAGCTAGTACAACTACCTAAGAAATATTCTAGGATTTGTGAACATGTTTTTGATTATTATCATGGGGAAGATAATATTGCTAGACACCTTTAAATGATCATGGTGGACTATCTTAAAGAAGAATTGTCAATCATGTGTGTGAAAATGTTGCTTAAGAAGACTAGAAAGATAAAAATAATTCATATTTAAAACTAAGGGTTAAAATTAAGGGTAGCTTGCACTTGATTTTGTTCAATTTGTACTTTGAGTTTATGACTATTTTGTAGAGTTCTATCATGAACAAAAATAATGTTCATCATATTCAAATCATCAGAACAGCACACCAGTCTGCACTGGTAGCTGTAGCCTTAGGTGTAAGCATTTCCCTATGTCGTTATATTTTCTATTGTAGTATACTTGAGCAGTTGCTTATTAGAATTTATATTGTTTTACTTTCAATTACCTTCCATCTATATAGTTTTTATTTTGCTAGCACAGTGTTATATTGATGTGGATTTTTTTGAAATTATTTGTACAAGTTTATTATGGTATTTATGACTCTTATTTCAGGATAGAAAAAGGATGTTATAAAAATACTATATAAAGAGTGAAAAGTCTTATAGGGTTGAAAAGTGTTACCTGTGGAGAGATTAAAAAAAAAAAATCCTTGCCTCTCTCATGTTCCACAGGTATCACAGACTGACATGGATCACCTGTTAACTCAAGCTCTCATTTATAGAGGACTCTTGAGTCCTGCAAAGATTCTTACTTTTTTCCCCCCAGTGATGACATAGCAAGTTAAGGTAGTGAGAAGAATAGAAACTATCTCTTAAATTTAGAGTTTTCAACTTAAATAGAAAGATACAAGCCATTGCAGATGAGAAACTTGCTTTACAGATGAAGAACTGGGGCTAGAGAAACTTGCCTAAATGGAGTTATATGTAATTTACACTCCTGACCAGGTGGTATAGTTTGATGTTTCACTACAGTAGGTCTTTATGCTTTTGTACATTTTTTTCTGCTCTATATTATGTGCTGGTAATGCCAAAAATACCCATGATTACTATGCGAAGTCAAAGGCATAATAATTGTTATTACAGTTATTAGCTTTAAAGATTTTGATTTACATTCATAAGTACATAATAAACCCTACGAGTCACACATAAAACAAGCTGGAAATGATTTTCAAACATGTGATCAAGTTAAACACACATTACTGTGTTCTGATCAAAGAACTGAAGTATCAAATAAATACCAAACAAAAGTGGAAATCATGTGTTAATTTATAAAGGGTAAAATAATTTTACATATATTATCGTTTTATTTGGATTTGATTTCTAAAACTGCAGTTTATTTTCTAATGCTGTTATAGTTATTATGAATTGAACCAAATTAGATGCACCTGCTATTTATATCATGTTGCTGAATTAAAGCAATAGTAACATTTTTTTGTTGAAGTGGCAGTGTTTTCCTTATTTCTTATTTTAAAAGGTGAAAGTCACTACACTTATAATTGAATAGTGGCAGCAGAAAGTAGGGAGAAGATTTATGTGTTTTCAAGCAGAGGAAAACTATGAATAGAAAAATTTGGCTCAGTTCCATAATAGATTTCCAATTTTTTACCTGATTAGCTGTGAGATAATTCTAAATGGGAGTGATGAGTACCTTACCTTCTAAAATAGACCAGAAAATGCTGATGAAATCCTTTATTCTTATTGTCAATATCAATGCAAATAAGGAAACAAAAGTTTTCTTTTTTCTCTTGTGAAGTACATAGAGCAAATAAAGGAATTTTAAAATATTCTATGAAGATACATACATAAACAATTTAAGGAATGAAATACTTTTCGGATTTGTTAGTTTTCATTGTATGCATTTGAAATAGCCCCAAAGACATTGGAGTCTTTCAAACATCTATGAAATGATGATATTGAACTTTTCATTCCAAAGAGTGAATTATTATATTTAAATGCAATTGTACTGTTTTAATTGTTTTAACTTACAAATACCATTTATTGACTCCTTCCAAAAAGAAAGAATATGTATATGTATATGTATATGTATATGTATATGTATATGTATATGTATATGTATATGTATATACATACATATTTTTTTCTTATTCTGGCTGTTAGTAAAACAAACACAAAATCTTGCCTGCTAGTATAGTAGCTCTGGATATTATGTATAAAACAAACCAAGAAGACACAGAAAGGTGGCGAGAAGAAGATAGAAAAACTAGTGACCTCTGGACAGAAAACCAGCATGGTTTTAAATTTCCTAACTTCCCGCCCCACCCCGATTTAACCTGAATAGGTGCTGGAGAATCCATTACCCTGGAAATGCCAATAGATACAGACCAAAAAAGGCTCAACAGAAGCATTTCCTTCATAGCCAAAGGGCCAGGAAATGAGAAACTTAGCAAGACAGAAAACCTTTAGAAAAATAACTGCTCCATTACACCCAAATGCCAAAGCAAAACTATTGTGGGCTCCCAAAGCATCAGTGGCTAAGTAGGGAACATGGACTTTTCTACTCTGGCTAGGCAAGAGTTACTTGCCAACCTCTCATCCTACTAGAAAAGTATCAAAGACTGAATAGGGAGTCTAGACTTTCCAGTCTCCACCTAGAACACCTCTCCCTCATATTTTTGTCAGAGAAGATCACATTAGGGAGTACTAATAAGGCATTCCTACTCTCCAAGCCCTGAGGTATCAGTGGAGGGGCTAATGGGGAACTGAAAACCCCATTCACATCCAGCAATGATGAAGTGTTCCTCCTCCTCCTAGTGGAAGCTGAGTGGTAAAGTTGGGCTTCTTTCCCCACTGGGCAGCAACTAAATGCTATTCTCTTTCTCTGCCTGAGTGGGGTCAGAGAATGCCATCTAAAATAGAAAGTTTAGGGGCACCTGGGTGGCTCAGTTGGTTAAGCGTCTGACTTCAGCTCAGGTCATGATCTCATAGTTCATGGATTCGAGTCCCACATCGGGCTCTCGGCTGATGGCTAGCTCAGAGCCTGGAGCCTGCTTCAGATTCTGTATCTCCCTCTCTCTCTGACCATCCCCTGCTCACGCTCTCTCTCTCTCTCTCAGAAGTTAATAAAACATTAAATAATAAAATAAAATAGAAAGTTTAAGTAAAATCCAGAGGCACATGGCATTATACCTACATGCCCAGATTTCAAAAAGAAAAATCACTCATCACACTAGGAACCAGAAAGATCCCAAACTTAACAGAAAAAGGCCATAGTTGCCAATACCAAGATGGTAGAGATATTAGAATTATCAGAGAAAGATGTTTTTAAGAAATCAAAAATCCTTTGACTAGCTATCATGAATGTACTTAAAATGAATGAAAAAATGCTCAGTCTCAGTAGAAACAACAAACAAAAACCACAGATGATGTTAGCAAAGAGATGGAAGACACAACAGAACCAAATGGAAATTTTAGAACTGAAAAATACAATATCAACAAATAGCTCAGTGGATGGACGTGAACAGGAGAATGGAAAGGGACTGGAAAAATAATTAAATTAAAAATAGATCAGTAGAAACTATCTAATCGGTGCAAGAAAAACAACACCAAAAAAAATCAAATAAATAAAAACAACATAAAAACAGAGCCTCAGATACTTGTTGGACTATAACCAAAGATCTCATATTGGAGTCATAGAAGCATAGGGAGGAGTAGAGCAAGAGAATGGGGCTGAACAGTCACTAAAATTATAATGACTCAAAATATCCTAAGGTTGACAAAAGTTTTAAAATTACAGATTCAAAGCTGAGCAAATCCCAAGCAGAACATGCTATCTTAAGAAATTCCATTTATATAACATTCTTGAATCAGGATAAAATTATAGAAAAAGAGAAGAGATAGTGGGGTCCAGGGCTATAAAGGGGTAGGATCTAAGTGGAAGTTGGTGGGGGTACCTGCATGGCTCAGTCAGTTAAGCATCCAACTTTGGCTCAGGACATGATCTTACAGTTTATGAGTTCGAGCCCTATGTTGGACTCTGTGCTGACAGCTGGAAGCCTGGAGTCGGCTTCCGATTCTATGTCTCCTTCTCTCTCTGTCCCTCCCCCGCTCATGCTCTTGCACGCGTGCTCTCTCTCTCTTTTCTCTCTCTCCCAAAAAATAAATAAACATAAACAAAATTTAAGAGGAAGTGGGTGAATCTATAAATGACAACATGAAAGATTTTTGTGATGATGTAAATGTTCATCTAGACTGCATGTGTCAATGTCCGTATCATGGTTTTGATATTTTACTAGTTTCCCAAGATGTTACCATTGAGGGAAACTGAGAGAAGAGTATATACTAAATCACTCTATGTAATTTCCAACAACTGCATGTGAATCTACAATTGTCTCAAAAAGTTTAATTAAAAAATATAACATTTAATTGCTTATAATAAAATATTCACTGTCATTTCCTCTCCTGAAAATTTTGGTATCAGTCTTAAAATCTAAGTTTCATAAATTTTAGTTTCCTCACAGTTTTGAATTTTTACTATATATTTTTTTGGTTCTGGTTAAATATTTTATTTCAACCAGTTTGATTTTTATAATTCCTTAATTTTCAGGAGCTGAGATGAACTGGAAAGATCTGAGCTGCCAGGTATAGTAGTAAATTACAACAACAAACAAGAATGAATCCTCAATCATCTTGTCCCATAGTGTAAGCAGGGGGCTAAACTGAAGAAAATGTCAGCTCTCCCAGTGTCCATGTTTTCCCTTTGGAACAGCATCAAGCAAGGGTCAGGTGGGTCACCACAGACAAAGGGAACTTTTCGTGTCCAGGAGGCATCTACTGGCCAGTGGGGAGAGAGAGAGATAAGGGTTAGGACTAGAAAATTACTGAACATCCACTCAGTTAGTGGAGAAAAATGTCTCCCAGATTCCCTTCAGTTCCCACCATAAGGAGGTCTCAGCAGAATTCCCTAAGGAATGCAGATGAACATTAGACCATGATTGGCTGGAGACCTTGAATCCCTGACTGCCATTCCTTTCAGAGACAGCAGTGCAAAGCTATGCACAAGTTGGGGCACCTTTGCCCCAGAAACTACCAGGTGAAGCCTCGGTAATTGTCTCTGTTCAGACCTGAAAAAACCCACACAAGATTTTAGCTCTTACTTATTAACCTATATAATTCTTTGTCTTTTTTTTTTACTTGATATTGAAAAGATATCATCATTGTTTTTATTAATTTGGTTAAATAGTTTCTATGAGACACTTATTTAATGTGGACAACTCCAGCTCATCCAAATTGAAGAAAAGAAATGACTTGAAGCTTTCATGTTTGCTTTCCACTTTCTCTGGGCCTAGAGGAGTTGAGAGGCAGAATGTGAAAGCCTAAGAGGACAGGGGCGCCTGGGTGGCTCATTAGGTTAAGCATTCTACTTCAGCTCAGGTCATGATGTCTCTGTCCGTGGGTTCAAGCCCCACATCAGGTTCTGTGCTTAAAGCTCAGAGCCTGGAGCCTGTTATAGATTCTGTGTCTCCTCTCTCTGCTCCTCTCCTACTCATGTTCTGTCTCTCTTTCAAAAGTAAATTAACATAAAAAATTTTTTAAAAAGAAGCATTTAAAAAAAAAGCCAAAGAGAACAAAACCAAGCTGACTTCAAATGAAAACTTTGAATCGAGTTTTTATTATCAGAAGCTTTGAGTCAAATGTAAATCATCCCATTTAAGAAAAAAAAACCTTGTAAAATGGAAACCGTTCTAATTGATATGGGATTTTATTTATTTAATAAAGCTACAGTAACCTATTCAAATATGTTTAAATTTTCTTCCAAAATAATAAATTTTCTTGTAAAATAATAATTCTTGTCTGTTAACATGGTTTCCAACTCCTATATAGAATGTTAATACTTCTCACCCCTGAAAATCCTTGTACTGGCTTTGGTTGTGAATATACATAATGTAACTCAGATGATTATTTTTTCCCCTGCAGGAATATGAAGTCAATAGAGATGCATTTTTTTACAGCTGACAATCCTTTTCATAATCCTGATATTTTGATTAGTGTTTAGAATATTTTATAAATGGATCAAAAGCAGAAAATGTCACATATGATATCTCAATATGGGATTCAACATGCATATCAGATAATGTGAAGCACATGTCAATAAAAGGATTTTATTTTCTTTTCCATTGCTTAGTTTCTGGGTCATGGCAGATAATGCTCTAACAGAATAAGTTCAGTACCTGATATAGAACTCTTGAGAACATTTTCTAGCTTTTTGCTTTTAATTCTTCAAATACCAGTCAACCTAAATATAGTATCACAGATCAAAAAGTAGAGTGAAGAATTGATAAAAGATAAATACTTACATCTATTTTCTCTTGTATTCTAAAATTATCCATCAATTCTATTTTAAATATAAACT
Organism: Hyaena hyaena; assembly: GCF_003009895.1. Taxonomy (NCBI): domain Eukaryota; kingdom Metazoa; phylum Chordata; class Mammalia; order Carnivora; family Hyaenidae; genus Hyaena; species Hyaena hyaena. The sequence continues at coordinate 309,716 of NW_024081091.1, read as the reverse complement.
TCAGTTTCATGTTTATAAATTTTGCCTCATATTCAAGGAAATTATTCCTTAAGTTTCATTATGTTCATTGTAAAACCTCAAAGGTTTTGTCAATTTTAATGAAAGCCTAAAACTAAAAATACAATAAAGTACTTATATAAATATCAAGCAACCTCTTTACTCAGACCTCTGAAGAAATTATAAATTATGAAGGCTAAATTTAAAAACACACAAACCTGGGTAATATTTAGTTTCTATGTCATATTAGTATATTTCTCATTTTCCATAAGAATATTCCTGACATCCCATCCTCCCACTGTGGAATTCCTGATAAGAAACACTAGAATTTTGGTGCCTCAAACACAATGTCACTGATATATTATGAAGAAGTGAAGATATTGCAATGATGAGCCCAGGTATTAATGTTTTGGGGATTATAAAACTAATAATGTTAGGTGAGGACAAAAATAAATTTTGGAGAAACATACATGATAGAGAAAAAATCATCATGCTGCTTTAAGCACCATCAATAATGCCAATTTTCAACACAATACAATCCAACCTTCTGAAAAAGTAATTGTGTTTAGCTTATCATAGACAAAATGCACACAAGATTAAAATAACTGAATATTTAGGGTGCCTGGGTGGCTCAGTTGGCTAAGCCTCTGACTTTTGATTTCAGCTCAGGTCATGATCTCGTGGTTCATTAGATCGAGCAGCACATTAGACACCATGCTCACAAAGTGGAGCCTGCATAGGATTCCTTCTCCCTCTCTCTCTGCCCCTCCCCTGCTCATGCACTCTCTCACTCTCAAAATAAATACATAAACATTAAATAAAATTTAAAAAAACTTGGATGTTTTATATAGTAGAAAAACAGCCTAGTGAACACATAAACTTACAAAATAATGTACAGTGTAAAAGGTGATCCTCTTTATACAGTGCAACAGAAACTGATTACCTGTAATATGTTTATATTTGTGTGTTATAATTCTATTTATATAAATATATGTATTTTTAAATTTTGGAATATGTGCATGAATGGTTAAGAGGGGCAGAGAGACAGAGAGAAAGAGAGAGAGAGAGAGAGAGAGAGACAGAATCTTGAGTAGGTTCCATGTTCAGTGCAGAGCCTGAGGTGGGACTCAATCACATAACCCTGGGATCAATACTTGAGCTGAGATCAAGACTTGGAAATTCAAGTAACTGAGCCACCCAGGTGCCCCAACAAATATTTTTATTTAACAGAAATGTGAATACGAACATGTCTGTGTGTGTATTTAACCTTTAAATAGGTCAGCATGGTTTTATTTCCCCCTTTAGGAAACTTTAATTTTCAAAGTGTTCTTTTGTCAATGTACCTATACATTTCACACAATGTTTTTTGTTGTTTTAACAGTTTGATAACAAAAGAATAATGGCCACATCCTTGTCTTTGTCTGAGATGTCTGAATGCTTTATTCAAAACTAATTCTATTTTTTCATAGTATTATTTTAGGTACCAAAATTTAAAATCATAAACCAGCAATGAATCAATGAATTATGAAGTAATGTGTATATTTAATGACTCTTTCTGTTCTGTTAATAGGTTAAGCTTGTAAAAATGGAATCCTTCTCATGAAACTAGAAATCATCATGATGGTTTATGTGTTCTATAATAGATGTTATAGCCGGATTTCATGCCCTTTTATTTATTTTGTTGTAATGGAGACACACACACACAAAAAGCTAATGATTTATTCAATATTTTATTTAAACAATAAAACTCATGCAGTTATTATAAAAGGTAGTTATCATACTTTGCCCTTTAAGAGAAAATGCCTTCTAAAGTCACTATAATAAATGTTCATTTTACCTTTTAGACGATGCATAGATCATTATGAGTACAATTTATGATTCAGTATATATTATTTTAATATATTAATAATTCTTAAAACAATCTTAATCCACAGAAAGGATAATTGAAAGTAACATGAATATAAAGGATTTTGTGAAAAAAATTGAGAAAAGTAATAATTGAGAATCTTGTTTCAAGTAAGTGCTCTATTAAATGGTATTTTGTGACAGCTTCATTGAAATATTAATATCAAGGGGTACCAGGTGGCTCAGTTGGTTAGCGACTGACTTCAGCTCAGATCATGATCTCAAGGTTCATGAGTTGGGAGTCTCACATTGGGGTCTGTACTGACAGCTCAGAGCCTGGAGCCTGCTTCAGATTCATGTCTCTCTCTCTTTACCTCTCTGCCACTCTCACTCTGTCTCTCTGTCTTATCAAAAAGAAACAAACATTAAAGAGATTAAGAAATATTAATATCCAATAAAATCAACTATATTTATATTGTACAAATTAAGTTTGGCTTATGTAATGAAACTGAAAAGGGAGCATAAGGCAAACTGAGGACAGAGTTCAAGCTAGCATATCCACACCCACACCCCCAACAAAGACAGGATATGTGTGATACTTCTCAGGTACTCCTGGATGCCCAAGAACAAAGGGAAAGGGAAAGCAAATGTTTAAATGATAGAGATGACAGTCATCCAAGACAAGACACTCCATCAGTTTACAAATATCTTAGTAAATTACATGAAAAAGGCAATTTTATCAATAGCCTGATCTCCAGAAACCTGTAGACTCAGTTTCCTGGAGCCCTAATATCACCCTCCCCTCCTTCGTGATGTGTAGAACAAAAGCAAGAAAATGGCAGGTAAAATTAAATTTCCTTACAACACACATCCCAGTGACAAATACTTACTTGAGGGGAATGTAGAGTATAATATTTCTCCAAGAACCCCCTACCATCCTAGTGTTAATGTCTTACTAGAGGAAAAACCATCTTGGCTTGACAATAGCAAGCTGTCAGGTATTTTTGGAGTGTTCTTTAGCATATCAAAGTCTTCTGGAGTCCCTTACTTTTACCTCCTCCAACTCCACAGTATATGATCAGTCACTCCTCACAACCCCAGTGCAGCTCTTTCTGCCCACAGGTCATGTCCCACTGCTTTAATAAAATCACCTTTTTGCACCAAAGATGTCTTCAAGACTTGGCCGTTAGCTCTGAACACCAAATCTCATCAAAATTATCACCATAATCTGGGTATCTTGGTGGCTCAGTTGGTTAAGTGTCTGACTTTGGCTCAGTCATGATCTCACTGTTTATGAGTCTGAGACCTGCATTGGGCTCTGGGCTGACAGCTCAGAGCCTGGAGCCTTCTTTAGAGTCTGTGTCTCCCTCTCTTTCTCTGCTCCTTCCCCAGCTCATACTCCATCTCTCTCTCTCTCTCTCTCAAAAATGAATTTAAAAAAAAAACATTAAAATGTTAAAAACAAAACAAAACTATCACCATAATCAAGATAGTGAACTTATATCAACTCCAGAAATTATTTTATGCTGATTGTAATCACTCTCATCTTCTCTTTTCCCCTTTCCAAGAATTGATCTGTTTTCCATTACTATAGATTAATAGTTGGTTCCTTAGACATTTGTATAAATGGAATCAAACAAAATGTATTTTTCTTTTAGGTCTGGCTTCTATACTCGACATAATTCTATTTAGATTCATCCACATTGTTTCATGTTTCAGTAGTTGATTTATTTACATTATAGAGTAGTACTCCAGTATATGGGCATATCAAAAATTATTTTTCCATCTACCTGTGAATGGACATTTATCTTGTTTTCAACTTTGGTTATTATAATGAAGTTTCTATGAACATTTGTGTATTGAAGTCTTTGTGTGGACTTACACATTCTTTTTCCTTGAGTAAAGGCCTAGAAGAATAATATGTCTATTGAATGGTAGGTGTCTATTTAACTTTTTAAGAAACTGCCAAACTATTTTCCAAATTTTGACAATGTATGTTCTTTTTTCTTTTTTTAACTAATGAGGTAACCATTTTATTTAACTAGTGAGAGACTAAGAAATGTTATAGCTAATTCAAAAGAGAATCCAAGGAGCAAGGCATATTTATAGGTGAGGAATATTTAAACAAATATGTAAATGGGGAAAAACCTGTCTTTTTATATGGTGGGAGGGCAGACAATTGAACTTTTATGGGCAGTACAGATCATGTATGCCTGTTTATAAGAATGATCTGATGTTGGTGTTGGTTGCCTACAATTAGCAAAGTTGCAAAATAGCTCAAAGACGATGAGAGGCTAGACTCAGAAAACCTGTGGTGGTGTCCTCTAGAGAAAGCAGTTGTTTATTCAAATAAAAATTTGTTTTGTCTACAGTAGAAATATAGAAGCTCCTTACCATCCCCTTGGCCCCTCCAAATTTCCAAGGGTTCCTTGACACAAGTCTGCTCCCCCCTATCTTGAGCAAACACTGTTATTGTTAATTTTTTTTAAAAAAATGTTTATTTTTGAGAGTGAGAGAGAGAGAGAGAGAGAGAGCAAGCAGAGAGAGAGGGAGACACTGAATTTGAAACAGGCGCTAGTCTCCAAGTTGTCAGGACAGAGCCAGACGCAGAGCTCAAACCCACAAACTGTGAAATCATGACCTGAGCTGGAGTTAGATATTTAACCAACTGAGCCACCCAGGGTGGCTGAACCACCCAAGGTGGCTCAGGGCTGAACAAGCATTCTTTTAATCCTGAACATCTATCTTTGCCCCCAAGGTACAGCTTGCTGGTGATACTTCCCACAGCATATGGTGCCCCTGGGAAACATGGCCTGTGCAAACAGTATTGATACCCCTAGATCATCTGGGAGCAGTGGGGGGGGGGGGTTATTTGAGTGATTATAACTCTCCGACCTAGTCAGTTACTATCTGCCCCCCTACTGCTCCATTGCCCACCCTGCTGCAATCCTACTGATGAGAACAAAGGCAAAATAAATGTAAGTAAAATGAAATGTCCTTATTTTGCAACCCACTGATAAATACCTGAGACCAAGTATAACATTCCTCAAGGAACTCAAGACTACCTTAATGTGAATATTTTGCTAGAGTTTGACAATAGCCAGACATCTGGGATCCTGTAAGTCTTCTTTACAATATGAAAACCCTTTTGGAAACCTCTTTTATCTCTACCAAGTCCCACAACGTATGAGTATATGTTCTTATTGAGTACATAACAGTTACAATTCTTCCACATCCTTCCCAACTCCAGATGTTTTTTATTTTTATTTTATTTATTTATTTTTAATTTATTTGCATAATCTCTACACCCAGTGCTGGCCTCTTACCCACAACCCCAAGATCAAGAGCCAAGGCCCCCCTCTCATGGAGCCGACAAGGTGCCTCATTCTTGTCTAGTTTTAGTCATTCTAATGTGCAAAAATATATCATTGTGTCTAATTTTTTCCTTTCCCTAATTACTAATGATGTTGAATGACTTTTTATGAGATTATATTATATCCCAGCCATAGATCTCCTTAGTAAAGTTCTGTTTAAATATTTTGCTAGTATTTGGAATGGCTGTATGGCTCAGTCAGTTGAGCATGTGACTTTGGCTCAGGTCATGATCTCATGGTTCATGAGTTCAAGCCCTGCATTGGGCTTCTGCTGTTAGCACAGAGCCAGCTTCAGATCCTCTGTCCCTTTCTCTCTGCCCTTCCCCTGCTCTTGTGCTCTCACTCTCTCTCTCTCTCAAAAATAAATTTTTTTTAAAAAAAAGAAAATAATTTGCTAGATTTTAAGAATTTTTTTTTCTTATTAGTATGGATAAGAGATACTGGATAAAAAGTTTTAATTAGATATATGCTTTACAAATATTTTCTCCCACATTGTGTATTGTTTTGAATTATATTAATAGTGTTTTGTGAAAAACTTTTAAATTTTGATAAAATTCACTTTTTATGGAATGTTCCTTATTGTAGATAGGAAATACATACAACTGATGAAGTTTTGGGGTGATGGTGGGGTTCAGAGCTAATGGCCAAGAAAGAATTCTTGAAGACATCTTTGGCACAAAAATGTAATTTTATTAAGGCATGGGGATAGGACCCATGGGCAGAGGTTGTGAAGAGTGACTGATTATATACCTTCAGGTTGGGAGGGAGTTAGAGACAGTCTTTAAGTCTCTAAGCAATTTTGGAAGAAAGGTTTCCAGGACTTTGAGGGGCTAGCTGTTGTTAGGAAAACATCATTTATTACTAGTTAGTAAAACCTCAGTTCATGAGGCCCTTCAGATGAATAGCAGGGGCCATATGTTTAGAGTATAATTGCCAACATAAACTTGGAGGTTAAAGATAAAGGAGGTTTGTAAAGGAATTTTTATGTGTTTAAGGAGACACAGGATTCTAGGGGATCAGGATAATGTTAAGCCAAGATTTCCTTTTGCCCCTAGTCAAGTGTCATCGTTGAGGCAGCTAAACTCCTAAAGTAAGGTTACTCTGCCCCTTTCAAGGACTTGTCATTGGGCTACATGCAGTAAAGGAATTTAATTTTTCATTTGCCTTTGTTCCCCACATCACCATGGCAAGCACTTAACCCCCCTTCCATCTTGATGAGGGCAACATTAGGACTCCAGGAAACAGAGTCTATAGGTTTCTGGATATTAGAGCATGCATAAGATTGTCTTCTTCTTGAACTTAACTAAGTTATCTGTAAACTGAAGGAAACTCCTGTCCTGCATGGCTTTGATCTTTATCAGTCAACTATTTGTTTACTTTCCTTTCTTCTTGAGCAGCCAGGAGTATCCTAGGAATATCACACATATCCCACCTGGGGTTGAGGGGGTATGCTAATTGTACTTTGCCCTCAGCTTGCCTTATACTCCCTCATCACACCCACAGTGATTTTCACTTATGTCTACAAGTTTTATAGATTTAGGTATCAAAATCAAAACTTTATTTTAGTTTTGTAATGATGCAAGTTCATATTTTTTAATAATAATTGTCAAGTTTTCTTGAAATACTATTTTTTCTCTACTGAACTAATTGCCTCTGTACTTTTGTCAAAAATTATCTAGAACTGGAGAAAATAGATTAGGTCTATGTTCTAGTTAACAGTATTGGATCAAAGTCAATTTTGTGGTTTTGATATTGTACTACAGTGTATAAGATGTCTGCATTGTGGGAACGAGGTGAAGTAATCAAGACACTAAATACATTATTTGCAATTTCTGCTGGATGACAGTCACAGCAAGGAAATGGCAGCATTTGCACAGCTCCTGCCATGAGAAGTGAAACTGGCATCTCCTTCTACTACTGGCTCATGTTGGAAATGAGCCTGCTGGTATTGACCAGGCCTCACAATATTCCAAATCAGACCAATATTCCCCACACAGATACCTCATAAGGAAAAGCATATTTCTGCCTCTTAAAATGAGATTTTAGATGAAAGCACTGTGGATTGTCAAAAGGTTCTTTCTATGGGCCTTGTAGATCCAAGACTTAGATAATAAAGTGGGTTGAGAACACAAGAGTTACAATTGAGCCTGGCCCTGAGACAAAGAGCCTAATTTAGAGTTAAGGAACAGGTAATGGCAGAACTTAAGTTAATACTTATACCTTTTCTAACTGGTGATGTATGGCAGTCCCTTCCCGAAGGCCTACTTTCCGCAAAACACCCTCCCTTACCCTGGAGGTTGGGATGAGTATAGATAAGAGTAGCTAAAACAAAAACAAAGCCCGACACATTTAGGGCCTCCATGGTGTCTACACATTCTGCATCAAGTCAAAAAGTTTTCTCAAACACCTTATTAACCAGCTCAAAAACATTGGTCCTCTTGTGAGCCAGACAGAATGACTCCTAGCCTATCTATATACAACTTAACCTATGTCCTAATCTTAGCGTTTTTAACTGAGAACAAATATGTATCTCAACCTGTTCTTCACTAAGAACATCCTGTTATTTCTTTGGTTGTAAGATTTACTCAACCTCACTATGATTGGGGTAATTCTTCAAGAATACTTCCAAAAACCTGTTTTTGTACACTTCTCAAAGCATCTTATCACAAAGAGTTTTCCATTGTAAAAATTCCTTTTTCTGATGCCATGTTATAGTTTGACCTGTAAATAAAAACACCAAAACTGACAGAGCAGAGATGCCTGCCTGGTGATCAGAAAGAATCTCGGGGCTCTCTCACTCTCTCTCACCGACACTGTCCATCCTTCAGGGACCCTTGGACCCGCTGGAGCGGGTGTCTAGGAAATTTCCTTTAAGTCCACAATTATTTCAACATTTAAAAAATTTAAATAAACTCTCTCTCCATCTCCCTCCCCTCCGTCTACACACACACAGACACACACAGACACACACACACACACTTGAATATACATCTGTATTTTCTTTTTTTAAAAACTTTTTAAAAAAGTTTTATGTATTTCTGAGAGAGAGAGAGACAGCGTGAACAGGGGAGGGTCAGAGAGAGAGGAAGACACAGAATCCGAAACAGGCTCCAGGCTCTGAGCTAGCTGTAAGCATAGAGCCTGATGCAGGGCTTTAACACATGAACCATGAGATCATGACCTGAGCCCAAGTCGTCGGATGCTTAACTGACAGCCACACAGGTGCCCCTACATCTGTATTTTCTACTTTGTTCCACTGAAGATTTTTTCCTTCTCTCTCAATGCCAATACCACAAATCTTGACTACTGCAGATCTATAAGAAATATTTGAATTAGATACTGTTAACCTCCCAAATGTGTTCTTTATTTTAAGGGTCTTGTTTTGTTATTTTAGTTCCTTGTGTTTCAATATGAATTCTAGAACAAGTTTTAAACTTTCTATAAAGGCATTTATTTGAATTTTCATTCAAATATCTATTATTCTATAGATTAATTTACAAAGAATTGAAATCTCAACAACTTTGAGGATTCTGGCTAACAAACCAGGTATACCTTGCTTTTTACCCAGGACTTCTCTCAGTAGTATTTTTTAGCGTTCGTTGTGTAGGTTTTAAACACTTTTAGTACGGTTTTCCCAAGATTATTTTAAATATTTAGTGAACAATTTTAAATTGATTTTATTTCGTTTTCAGTAACTTATTGCTAGTATGTAGAAATATATTTGGTTATTTTATATCAATTGCATAAACTACATCCATGCTAAATTCAATTCTAGAGTTTTTTTGTGTACACCATTGGATTTCCTACATAGTGACCATATCATCTTTGAATAAGGGCAGTTTGCTTATTACTTTCAAATATATATGCTTTCATTTTCTCTTCTTGCTTGATTGTACAAGGTATTACCTCTAATAATGGGTTGTATAAAAGTGATGAGAGCATCCAGGCATACTTTATTATTGAACTTAAGCATAAAACCTTAAATATGATGTTATCTGAAGTTTTTCATAGATGTTATTTTTTACATTAAAAGAGTTCCTTCCTTCTATTCCTGTGAATGAATGTCTGCAAGGTTTATGTTGTTGTTCTTATTTACTTTTTTTTTAAACTTACATTTTAAGAGCAGTTTTAGGTTCAAAGCAAAATTGAGAAGGTGTACTTTGCCTCACATATACATGGCTTCCCCCATTATCAATATCCTCCACCAGACAGACATCTGTTACACTCACTAAACCTATATTGACACACCCTAATCAACTAAAGGCCACAGTTTACATTGGGGTTTACCTTGGTATTGTACACTTTATGGGTTTGGACCAAGGTACAATGACATGTATCTATCATTATAATATCCTTCAGAGTATTTTTACTGCTGGAAAAATCCTCTGAGCTCTGCTTATTCACCCCTTTGCACCCCAAACCATGGCAACCACTGATCTTTATATCGTCTCCATAGTTTTGACCTTTCCCGAATGTCATAGCTATAATCATGTCTTTTGTAGCCTCTGGAGATTACTTTCTTTCACTTACAAATATGCATTATTGTTCCTCCATGTCTTTTCATGGCTTAATAGCTCATTTATTTTAGCATTAAATAATAATCAATTGCCTGGATGTATCACAATATTTACCCATTCCCTCTACAGAAAAAAAAAAAATATATATATATATATTTATATATATTGGCTGCTTCTAACTTTTTGGTAACGAATAAAACAATTTTAAACATCGTTGTGAAAGTATTTGTTTGGACATATGCTTTCAATTCCTTTGTGCATGTACCAAAAAGTGTGATAGCTGGATTGTTTAGTAAGAATCTGTTTTTTTTGTTTTTTTTTTTGTTTTGGTAACAAAGTGCCAAATTGTCTTTCAAAGTGGCTATACATTTTGCATACTGACCAGAAATGGAAGGGGAATTCTTGTTGCTCTATATCCTCATCAGCATTTGGTGGTGTTGAAGTTTTGGATTTTGATCATTCCAATAGGTATGTGATGGTATTTCATCCTTGTTTTAATTTACATTTCTCTGATATATGATGTAAAGCATCTTTTCATATGCTTATCTGCTATTTGTATATCTTCTCTGGTGAGAATTATCCAGGTCTTTTGCCCATTTTTAATCTGGTTGTTTGTTTTTTTATTATTGAGTTTTAAGAGTTCTTTGTATATTTTGAATAATAATCCTTAACAGATGTATCTTTTGCAAATATTATCTCTTTCTGAGGCTTGTCTTCTCACTACTTGACATAGTCTTTTCTAGAGTAGAAGTTTTTAATTTTAATGAAATCCATCTTACCAATTATGTCTTTAATGGATTATGGCTTTGGTGTTTTCTCTAAAACGTAATCACATACCATAAGTCATTTAGTTTTCTTCTTGCATTATCTTCTAGGAGCTTCATACACGTGTGTTTTTACACTTAGGTCCGAGGTCCATTTTCAGTCAAATTTTATGAATTGTTTTAGATCACTGTCAGGATTCATTGTTTTGCATATGAACATCAAGTTTTATTAGTATTTTTTGTTGAAAAGACTGTTTTATTTCATTGTATTGTCTGTGTTCCTTTATCAGTGCTCAATTAACTATACTTATGGGGGTTTATTTCTGGGCTTTCTACACTGTTCCATTAATCTATTTGCCTGAAAGTTTGTGAATGCTACACTGTCTTGATAACTGTAGCTTTATGGTAAGGCTTAAAGTTGGGTAGTATCAGTCTTTTAAATTTGTTTATCTCATTCATCATTTGTGTTGGCTATTCTGAGTCTTTTCTTTCTCCAGATAAAAATGACAATCAATTTGATAATATCCAAAATATAGCTTGCTGAGATTTTAATTGGGATTACATTAAACCTATAGCTCAAACTGGGAAGAACTAACATTTTGACAACTGAATCTTCCTATTTGGAGACAAGTACTATCTCTCTATTTAATGTTTTTATGTCATTCATTGGATTTTTTAGTTTTCCTCATATAGATTTTATATGTTTTCTGTTAGGTTTGTGACTAAGTACTTCCTTGTGAGGAGGACTAACATTAAAGGTATTGTGATTTTAATTTCAAATTCCACTTGTTTCTTGTTGTTAAAGAATGATAATTGATTTTTGTATACTCATGTTTGTATCTTGAAGCCTTGCTTCTTACTTGTAGGGCTTTTCTTGTCATTTCTTTTGCATTTATTACAGAGACAATCATATCATTTGCAACCAAAGGCAGTTTTATTTCTTCCTTTCCGATCTATATACCTTTTACTTCCTTATCTTATCTTACTGGATTAGCTAGGATTCTATCACAGTGTTGCAAAAGAGTGTTGAGAGGAACATTTTTGCCTTGTTCTTGATTTTGGTGAGAAAGCTTCTAGTTTCTCATCATTAAATATGATATTAACTGTAGGTTTATATATATTATATATATTATAATATTATATATAAATTAGCAGTTGAGGAACTTCGCTATTCCTAGTTTACTGAGAACTTTTATTATTTCTGGGTGTTATGTTGTGTCAACTGCTTTTTTCTGTATTATTAATATGTTCATATGTTTTGTTGTTTTTTTTGTTGTCTTGGTTTTTTTTTTCTTTCTTTCTTTTTTTTTTTTTTAGCCTGTTGATGTGATGTATTGCATTAGTTGGCTTACATATGTTAAATGAGACTTGAATGCCTGAGATAAATCCCACTTGGTCATTGTGTATCTTTTTTGTGGTTGTTGGATTTGATTTGCTAATATTTATTTCATTGAAGATCTTTACACCCATGTTTATGAGATATTAGACTATAGTTTTCTTGTAATGTCTTTTTCTGATTTTGGTATTAGGGGTATTATGGCCTTATCAAGTATTTTGGGAAGCATTTCCTTGCTCTCTATTTTCTTTAAGAGATTGTAGAGGATTGGTATAGTTTCTTCCTTAAAGAATGTTTGGTAGCATTCACCAGTGACCTTATATGGGCCTGTTGCTTTCTTTTAGAAGGTCATTAACTATTGATTTGATTGCTTTAATAGACCAAATCCTATTCAGATTCCCTTCCTTGTTGTGTAATTCTGGCAGATTGTGTCTCTTAAGGACTTAGTCTATTTCATCTTTTACTAAATTTGTGGGTTTAGAGTTGTTTATAGAATATTTTTTATCCTTTTAATGTTCATGGACCCTGCAGTGATGTCCTCTGTTTCATTTTCTGATATTAGTAATTTGTATCCTCTTTTTTAAGCAGTCAGCATGATTCCTCTCTGGAACACACTTTCTCATTTTATGTAATATGGATAAGCTAAGAACTTTACAATCTTTCTGTTTTAATTCCTTTTTGCTTAATATTTTCATCATGAAGTAAGTTCTCTCTTCTTATATTTTGCTATAAACAGTTGGGAGGACAAAAATGCTTCTTCAGTAATTTTCTCCTTCCCTAAATATCTGATTTCATTGCTTGCAAGATTTATCTTCTACAAAAACACGGGAACAGAAATACAATTCAACCAATTTGTTGACACCTTATGGCAAACATCACCTTTGTGATCACCAGAGCTCCTCATGTCTGCCTGAGACTTTGTCAGAATGGACTTTACCATCCATATTTCTACCAACTTTCTATATATAATTATTTATATATTACCTAAGAAGACAAAAGCTTTCTCTACCTTTCTGAGACCAGGTTTGCCTTTAAAAACCCATAATAATCTTTGCTTCATCTAGCATGTCCTTCAATAATCTTTCAGCCTTTACCCATTACTCAGTTCCAAAGTCACTTCCACATTTTTAAGGATTTGTTACATCAGCATCCCACTTCTCAGTACCAATTTCTGTCTTAGTTTGGATTGCTATAATAAACTGTCAGTGAATGGGTGACTTAAGCAACTAACATTTATTTTTCACTGTTCTAGAGGCTGGAATTCCAAGGTTAGTGTGCCAGCATGGTAAGGTTTTGGTGAGGACCCTTTTCCAGTTTCCAAAAGTAGACTTTATTGTATCCTTTCATGGAAGAAAGAGAACAAACCAGCTTCCTGTCCTGTTTTTATAAGAGCAATAACCTCATTTATGAGGGCTCTACCCTCATGACCTAATTACCTCACAAAGGCTCCACTTCCAAATATCATCACAATGAGGATTAACTTCCAACATATTAATAATATTCAAGAGACACACATATCCAGTTCATAATAACATGTTTTCAGTTGGCTTCATTATATGCACTGTACTGATCAACAATTAGCTGAGTATCTGATTTCTTTGTGTAGCTTTCTAATAATTCGTACTAATATCCCTCAAGTCCACCTTCTTTGGTTTGCTGAATTCTAAACTATCTCTTCAAATATTATGATCCTGGGGTTCTGATTAGATTTGTTTTTTTTTTTTTTTTTGGTTCCATTTCTAAAACTTTCCCATTGTAGAAGTTAATATTAGGATTCACCTCATCTGTTTCTAGCTTCCAAGGGTTCAATGTGTTTTGCTGCTTGATGTCCATTGTCTTGGAAAACATTATGTATTTTGTGTTTCATTGCTTTTTTTTTGCTTGTTTTAGGCATAAGTGGAAACTTACCCTCATTGTTCCAGCTTCACTAGAAGCAAGTCTATTTAATAGTGTTTTTTTCTTTTAATTTGAAGAATTGAGGTAAATGATAAGGAAAGAATGATAAAGAAACATATTATTTTCCATAGCCATATATCTTCTTGTAAACTGGTAGATTGAGCACCATACCCCTAAGATGTGAAATTCTTTGGCTATGACTGAAATTAATAAAGGTAAAAGACCTAACTTGAACTAATTTGAGGAGATCTAGGACCGTTATAAGACTAAATCTCTAAACTTTAAAGATAATGTAGGATGTCAAAGGGTGAAACTCCAAACAGTGTGAAGCAGTGGCTTTAGCCATCTGAGCAGCATGGTATCCTGAAGATTGTCTTGTCATGCTGGAAGGTCAGGTTCAGAAGGCTCACCAGAGAGGTTCCTCCCCACAGAGAGGGAAAGAAAGAGTGACAGAAGTTTTCTACACACTGTGAAGGTGACTTTGTTCTCAGTGTGAGAGCAGGGTGGTCACAGCTCTGTAGGCTGAACTTGTTGTAAGCCTATCTATAATGCTTGTGCAGGAAGCAGAAAGGTGAGTTTGGCTGTAGCCTGTTTTCTCCCCTTCATGACCTGGTAGCATGAGTCTAGTGCTGACCAAAAGAAAAGAAAGAAGAGCAAAGGACACCAAAAGCCTTCCTGACATTGGTATATAATTTTCACATAAGGAAAATAATACCACAAAACAATTCTGAGCAGTGGCATGGAAAGGGAGAGATAAGGAAATGAAAGAGAAAGCAAGCACAGAAGAGTTTTGAAAAAGGGCTATATTTTTAAGAGTTTATCATGTTGGAGCCAATTTCTCTGGGTTATTGCCTCTAAAACATGTTAAAGGCCAGGTCTATGATTTTTTTGTCAGTTTTATAGTTCAGGCATTGTAAATATAGTATATTGCCAAGTACTATTAGTACTACACCAATCAATATTTGTACAACCCATGTATTTGCTGAATAATATCTGCTGGCTTTTTTTTTTTAAAGAACTCTTGGGCATTGATTAATCTTTAAAATGGGTTTTGATAATTATGTTTCCCTTTACTCCACAGATTGTATATAAATATATAGATATGAGTACATACATACACATATGACACACATAAGTGTGTTGTATGTATTGAAATCAATTTGAGATATATTGACATCTTTTTCACTCTACTTATTAACTACTTTGCAACACATTGGTGTCAAGTTTTATTATTTAAAAACTTTTAATAGTAAGTTTGCTTACTTTCTTCATTTCCTTAAGCTTGTTTCATCTATTTTAACATTTCATCTGTTCAAAAGTTAAAGTTTAACTTCCCTCCTGTTAAAGATCACGAAAGTGCTTTCAGTGGTGTAGAGTGACATTTATATGTCAGCCATCTTGGAATCATATTGGAACAGCTGTTTTGGGATCTTTCTGTTAAACTTTTTAGCACAGCTAATTATAGTATCTTGAATTTACACTAGTCTTGCATCATCTCCTTGTTATTTATTAGAATTTATTTTCCTTTTAGTTGTCTGGTAATTATACTCCCACTTGAAAGTGATTATTTTGGAACAAATTTTAACCAGTGACTTCTATCTGGTGACTGAAATTACATACCAGTATTTCATAGGCACATGATCCAAAATTATATAACAAGCAGAAATATTGGTCTAAATGTATTTGTCTAATAAACTTAAAATAAGAATATGTTTTATCTGAAAAGCCTACAAAGTGAACTTTGAGAATTCATAGTCTGATGTGTAATGAGCTTTTTCTGACCTGTGTTTGAAATTATTTTAATTATCTTTGTATACATAGTGGTTATCAGGTCAGTTGAGGTTTTTCCTCCTTTATGTATAATAACAATGATAATATTAGTAACAACAACAGTAATAATATAAGGATGCTGCGATGACTTTGTTAAATTAACATTTAAGTAGAGCACAGAGTATTGGATGGTGAGCCACACAGTTCAACAATAGATCATAAGATAAATTGAAATAGAGAAATGTACTACAGTTCATAGGGCCTGCAGGAAGTAAATTCATGCCCTGAAGGGAAACAAATGAAGGTCAAGATGGCAGAGACAAGACTTGGGGCACAAGACTTTAGTAATGTCTATGGGTAGAGTGCATTGGGGTTCTTAGGCTGGATTGGTCAATTCAGACCATAAGCATGAAATTTTGGTAAGTCCTCCTGGGGTGTGCTTCCTAAGGGCTCATAAGGCATACAGGCACTCGAAGGCAAGAAGACAGTTGATCACAGGATCTATTGAGGAGTGTATCAGAGACTTGTGTCTCTGTGGCTGCTGTCTAGGGTATGTGCTTGCATGAGGGCCTGGTGCTCGTTTAACGTACCAATAGTCCAGTTAGCCTAATAAAATTTATACCAAGGTAGTAACACCAGGGAGTAGCTTAGCTAAACATTTGACAGATGTACCCAATAGGATTTTAAGAAAACAGAGAGGTGAATGAGAGTTGTCATCACCTGGTTTGTAATTCTAGCTGTGATTACCTGTGTGATCTCTCATAGGCTCTTTTGCTTTTCTGAAGTGCTATGTTATTGTGCTCCAAGTGCCTGTCCTAAAATCATAAGGCAACGGGATTTTTACGGTTCTTTTATGTAAATGTATGACCTAATGTAAGATTCTCTCTCTCTTCCTCCAGCTGATATGTTTTCTTCTGGGTCAAAATAATGTGAGAAGGTTTAAGTTTTCCCTGAGATGTCCTAGTCACTTTATGTTCTCAAACCAAGCTAGATGCCAGTGGCACCCAAAACAGTTGGAGAGCCTAATTTAAATGAACTAAGGCCATGGCTAATTTTGAATGGTTTAGATCAATATGAAAATTAACTTTTTGACTACTTAATATGTTTTCACAATTGGCTAGAGAAGTCTATCTTTTTATCTGTTAACTAGTTTAGTCCTTATTAGTTTAAATCTCTGATTAATTCATTTTGATTTGTTGAGAAAGGCAAAATAATTAGTTAGCAAATAGGAGATTGAATTTGAATCTTGTGAACTTTAAATTTATCTATAATGTGAAAGATATGTTTCCATAGTGTAGTACCTTTTATATATTATATTAAGTTAAACCATTTGAAAGTATTGCTATTTGATCATTTTTGATAAAGATCAAAACGATAATTTTATGATCAACTAAATATAATCAAAGATAATTCTACAAAGGATTCATGACATATAGCTTATTGCAAAAGGAACACTTGGTCATAAAAAATTCAGAAGGGATATTACTTACAGAATCTTGGAAAACATAATTTTATTCTAGTTGCATTTGTAAAACTAATATTCTGGCATATGGGACACAATATAGAATGTTTGGATTTTTTTACCTTGCTGTGTAAATTGGCATTATTTAAATATGTATCCATATATATATATATGCCTTTTAAATATATATATTTAAATATGTATGTATGTATGTATCTATCTATCTATCTATTTATGCCTTTTAAATACCTTTTCTTGGAAAGCTCTTGACACTCAATGATATAACATCTCCAAGTTTCAGGCTGTCAGAAAGTCACATTGGCACTGTCATGCAAAAGGCTAATGAGTCTGAGATGGTCCTAAAATAAGGACTAAAACATTTGGGAGGCCTGGCAGATAGCATTAAATAAATGGGAAATTTTCAGCTTTAGAGCAGATGATTAGGAAAGAGGGCAAATTTTACTTGCAAATAGGACATAGTTGGCAGGTTAACCTGAACAGGTCTCAGTGCTATTGAAATCTCATAATGGTGCTTTGTGAATGCTTGCTCTTAAGCTTTGACATTTTATAATTAAGTTACTTGGGTGTATTGTTTCTTTTTTGGGTGATGGGCTATTTAAGGAGAAAAACCTTTAAAACCCACTAAAATTCTTTCTGTCCATTAGTATACATAGTTATCATTAGCCTAAAATGAAATCAGCAAATAACCTTTTGATTTTCTCTTTTCCAGTCTGTACCATGTCTATGAATTTGTGGTTGTCTCTCTCTCTTTCTCTCTCTCTCTGTCTTTTTAATTTCCTTTTTCTTGTTTCTTTTAATAGTCTGGGAAATGGTAGTTTAAAAAAATGATTACCATAGGAAATCCCTATTCAATTCCTCCTAAATATCAGAGCTTGAATGGAATTTTAGTAAGTTGCACTAAACCATTTTGTTTTGACCTTATATTGTGGAATTTTAACTCTCAGACAAAATACTGTATAAATTGTAGGAAAAAATGTATCTAGATTACTGGAAGAAAGTTCTTACCCTAATATCTTATATAAAACTGATTAATTAAAATTTGAAAAATATTCAATATTTATTTTCTTTTAAGCAAAATGAGAGTTCCAATTACTTGTCTCAAGAAAAATTATATAATAAGAAAAAATCACAATTTGAAAATTCAAATTTTTTATAATATATAATTAACTTGAGGTATGACATTATTTTAGGACTTACTTTGATATGTTATGAGTAAAGTAACTTGGAAATAACGTGTCAGTTCCACACCTGTAATTATGTGGAATTATGTTAATTAGACTAACTAAAATGTGTTGAACATTAATGATTAATGATAAGAAAGAAAAGATCATAAAAGTCTAATAGAATTCAAAACTGATCTAGATTGAATATTTTTACACCAAATGAAAGGAGTTATGCCAATAAATGGAACAATTAAATGCTAATAAAAACAGCAATAAGGATAAAGTATAATAACCAGAGTTTAGATTTCTATCAAAAATTTTAAGTCATTGATATCTCTCCATCAGAGAAAATGAACTAATACTACAGTATATTGTCCTCGAACTAGTCACTTTAGGGTTTTCGAGTATGTATATCCACCATCTCATTTGTTTCTCGTGAGAACTCTGTGTCAATGCTGACTGCACTTGACACTGACCTCAGAAATCGGATCGCAAATTTCCATGGTGCAGTGATGAATTTGGGATTATAAGTCAGAGGTTCTAAACTAGTAACGGAGACTCACCTAACGTAAAAGGTACCAATATCATTTCTGTGTAATAGGATATAAACAAAATAATAGTATAGATAGTATTATAAAATGGGTCCTAATCCAGAATTTTTTAAAAATATTTTTTAAATGTTTTATTTATTTCTGACAGACAGAGAGAGAGACAGCGTGAGCAGGGGAGGGTCAGACAGAGAAGGAGATACAGAATCTGAAACAGGCTCCAGGCTCTGAGCTGTCTGCACAGAGCCCAATGTGAGATCACAACCTGAGTCAGAGTGGGACATTTAATGGATGGAGCCACACAGGGACTCTTATGTGTAGGATATTTATATTTATATCCTTATAGTTCCATATATCTATATCTTAGGATATGTCACACATATATCAAGGATGAGGTGAATTAAACTCTTTACTGGAGAGAAGATTACTTAAAAATCGAAATACAATTTTATTGCCTATAAAAATATAGGGTAATTTTCTAGGGTCAGAGTGGGATAATGTTTTGTTTCTTTGTCTGGATGAAAATATTTGCTTTTAGAATTTATTCCCTCTATTTCAACCTATGTTGTCACTTATTAATAAGTGAAAATTCAAAATTTCTTGTATGATTTTTAAGTTTAAACAAGAGAACTAAATGATTAAAAACATTTAGCCATATGAAACATGAACCATTTGATGGAAATGCTTGGTTATAAAATATCCATATTCATTTTTTTAAGTTTATTTTTGAGAGAGAGAGAGGGAGAGAAAGAATAGCTGTACACATGCACACACATGGTATTTGGGGTGGAGCGAAGAGAGGGCGACAGATGATCTGAAGCAGGCTCAGCGCTGACTGCAGAGAGCTAGATGCGGAGCTGGAGCTAACTAAGGTTTATGTCATGACCTGAGGCGAAGTCAGAGGCTTAACCCACTGAGCCATCTAGGTGCTCCTGAAATCTCCACATTCTTAAACAAAAAGGAAAAAAATACATTAAGTTCCTATATCCTTTATTAGCCCTTCAAATGGCATATTCCATTATTATCTGCCATCTATAATTTTTGAAGCAGTAAATATAAAATTATCTTCTTTCTTAATTTTAGAGTCCAGATAAGGCTCTTCAAACTTATGCTTTTTTAAAAAAAATTTTTAAATGTTTATTCATTTTTCAGACAGAGAGAGAGAGAGAGAGAAACAAGGCATAAGGTGGGAAGGGACAGAGAGAGAGGGAGACACAGAATCTGAATCAGGCTCCACGCTCTGAGCTAGATGTCAGCACAGACCCCGATGCGGGGCTCGAACCTACAAACCGCAAGATCATAACCTGAGCCAAAGTCAGGTGCTTAACTGGCTGAGCCACCTGGGCACCCTGGTACAGATTTTTTTTAAGTTATCAATGCTAGGGTTGTCATTCCTAGAGTCTATTTAAATATGTAAATTAAATATTATTTTCTTCATAAAAATTAAATTAGATTTATATGTAAATCTATAAGTTGTCTTTCTTGATGAGAAGATATTTTTTAAAATATATAAAATATTACCAAATGAGAAAAATAGGATATTGGAATATTTGCCTAATGAAATACAAATCAATCTGCTAATTAATATTGATTTCTCCTCAATTATATAGAAGCTATTGTTACAGATACTGCATTTATTAGTTGATGTATAAAATTAGAGCGGTCCTGATTACTTTTCTTACAAAGCTAACAAACCAGTTGTGTTTTACCTGACAGGACTTAAAAACACTTGGAAAGATGATTACACACAAACAGTGCTTTCTGAATAATAACGCAGTGGCAAAGCAACAAAACAAAACAAGCAAGCCACAACTACAGAGGATATACAGACTAAACTCCTAATCAGTACAGCAGTTTAGACTGCAGTGTATAATTAATAATGAAGAACTCCCGGGAAGACTTGAGTTCGGAGTTGATTGTGAAGGAAGGGCCTGCCAATAGGTCATCTAACTTTGCCGCATAGTTTCATGAGTAAAAGTCTGATACAGTAATGAGAAAATGATTGAACAAAGAAGGTACTCCTTTTCAAATGCTGATAAACCAAAGGGAAAGCTAGAATGCTCCTATACATATGCACTAAATCTGTGATATTTTAATCTGGCATAGAAGATATTTCAAGGCATTTAAAATGCTTTCAAGAGGCACCTGGGTGGCTCAGTCGGTTAAGCATCCAACTTCGGCTCAGGTCATGATCTCACAGTTCGTGGGTTCCAGCCCTGCATCAGGCTCTGTGCTGACAGCTAGCTCCGAGCCTGGAGCCTGCTTTGAATTCTGTATCTCTCTCTCTCTCTCTCTCTGACCCTCCCCTGCTCATTCTCTCTCTCTCTCTCTCTCTCTCTCTCAGAAATAAATAAGACATTAAAAAATTAAAAATAAAAAGCTTTCAGTATCCACTACATTTTTTCAAAATCAATTATAGGAAAAGATTAATTAAAAAAACCTCCCACATACATGTCTAGTAACATCAAATAGCAATCTTGCCAGAATTCAGTGTTTTTAGGTAGAATTAAGTCAAAAGATATTGAGCACATTATACTAAGTATTTACTATATTAAATACCAACATAAATTGGCAAACAAAATGAATATAAGAAATGTCCCAACTGATGCTGTGAAATACTCAGTGACTTCTGGGATGCAAAACTTATTTAGTCTGTGAATATTCCAGGGGAATGACTTGGAAGAAGGAGGTGCTCATTGACAGACTGCCTATGTACATAGTCATAAATGACAAGACACAATTCATAACAAGGAAGGGGAAGTCAGCAGACTACACACTTATATTTTCATCCATATTAATGTGCTGGAGAGAAATACAAGGTAATTTTAACCATGTATGACAATTAAAAGCAGATATATTCCCTAACTGATTTCACTTATGAGATTGGATAACATTTAAAATAGATCATGGATACATACTCCTGCGAAAATATTTTTGAAAAAAACCCTGACAAATCCAGAATGAGTTCAATTTTTCAAAATTCCAGATATAAAAATGTCTAATTTCTCTGAAATACTAAACAGTAATATATATAATCATAACACAGCAAAATTACTTTCAATATTTAAATATTATGAATCATCCTCTTTGGAATAACAAAAAATATTACAAAATTCCACCTCTTTTATATCAAATAGAGCATAAAGAAAAGCAGCATCATGAATGTTCTGACTTTGCCTATAAATATGCCTTTCATATTTTGAAACTTTCATAATTTGAAACTTCTTTCAAATTTTAGTAAATCATGGCAATGTTGTGTGATATGATGTTAACACGCATCTCCTTTATGTCTCAATATCATATTGAACTCATTAGGTGTAGGTCAATGTCACATAAACTAGATATTTTATAGACACTTTTATAAATATGGCTTTCACTTCAGAGGGTGTCCTAATGTATTGCAGGACAATTAAGAAAAACATTATGTAGTGACTTGCAAACATCTTCTTTTTTGATGAGCATTAATACAATGCATATTTCTGAAAAAAAGTTACAACATAATTAACACATCAGTAGAGCATGATATTCATTAATTAAAACCCTTCAGTATTTAAACACATAATGTCACACAGTGGATTAAGAAACCTTAGATTTTGGTTTTCTGGCACCATAAATGTGAATAAATTATTTGAAAACCGATAGTATTTTTGTACATTCTTGGTTAGTCAATAAAAGCAATAGGTGATAAACTCTACAATGGTAAGATATTGTAATTTGAATCAATTTGAATACTTAAATTATTTTTAAATTTGTCATATTGAAACCTAGACAAGTAAAGTGAATTGCCAACCATACAAAACATGAATGCTGTTTATATTTTTCCATGTGCTCCATCTTTGAGTTACAAACAAATCAATCTAGTTACAGGTTGGAGGGTAAACAGTGATTTCTCCAAAATTCCAGAGACACGGCATTTGCTTTTTCTTTGAATGTTTAACTCTTTCATTTGTCACATATTTATTGAACACTGAAATTTCCATGGGCTAATGGCTTACCTGAGGATATAAAGCAGATTAATTACACTCACGCTCCATAAATAGAATGGCAATTAGCAATGCAATGTAATCTGCATTGTGGTGGCACGGTTTTGAAAGTTCCAAGGAGAGTTCTCTGATCCAGGCTAAAAAATGAAATGAAGAAACATTCTTTATATCAATGTGTGTGTGTGTGTTTGTGTGTGTGTGTGTGTTTTCCCTAAGATATTTTTCATTTGTTTTTTTAATGTTTATTCACTTTTTGAGAGAGAGAAAGAGAGCATGAGCGGGAGAGGGGTAGAGAGAGAATCCAAATCAGGCTCCAGGCTCTGAGCTGTCAGCACAGAGCCGGAAGTAGGGCTCAAACTCACAAACCATGAGATCATGACCTGAGCCAAAGTCATAGGCTCAATTGACTGAACCGCCCAGGCTCTCTGGTGGTTTTATGTTTGTTTGTTTTTATAGATCACCTCTAAAATCCTCAAATATTGCACCTCTCTCTATCAGAAGATGTGTATAATGAAGCAACACTACTCATCTTCTTACCGTTGAAGTTAATTACCTCACTGGTCTGTACCCACAGAGGCTGCATTTCCTGCTGGTAAAACAAAAGCACTTTTCTGTTTTTCCTATTGCTCCTTAAGAACACAAGTTCCACCTAGCTCTGAATTTTGCATTGGCTTAGTCAAGGATTTCTCTTCTGCAAATATCATGTAGATCCTACTTCACCTTCCTTTGCTAACAAAAAATTCTCATCTACTAGGAAGTGTGTTAAACCTACTCAACTTGAAAAAAAACAAACTTTTCTTTATGATCCTCTACATTCCCTTCTGATTCCATTTCCTTGCTTTCTATTTATAGCACAATTCCTCAACAAAGTTAATATTGGTCTTGTTCACCCCCTGACCCTATCCTTAACCCACTTCAGCTGGGCTTTTCCCCCTGATTTCTCTACTTAAAAAACAATAATCTCTTTTTGTGAAGCCCAGTAGTCAGTTTTCTGTTCTGATCTCACTGGAATTCCTCCCCATTAAGCTGTTGACCACTTTCTCTAGATTTCCACGTAATCATACCCTCATGTTTTATTCTCCTCCTCTTCACTCTCTTGCTATCTTCCCCACTGTTGTTCAGGTGTTCCCACAGACTTTACCATCTGTATATAGGGAACTACTATATCTTTATTTCTAACTTTCTGTTCTCTTTTGAGCTATTCTCAGTATCTCTATTTGGAAGTCTTCTCAAACAACTTCAAATAGAATTTCCCTCCCCCCTCTCCTCCCCATCCCATACCGTGTTCTTTCTCCAGTCTTCCCCTTCTAAGTCCATGAAACTGTCCTTTCCTTTGATACTAAAAGAATATTGGGGATCTTAGGTGTACCACAGATAAAATTTAGAATACCTGGATGAAAATGGAATTTCAGATAAGTAACAAATAATACTTTGGTATGCATATGTCCTAAATATTGCATTGGACATACTTATAGCAAAACTACTATTTGGAGCCCTCTATTTTTCTTTGCTATATCTTCCAATTCTAGTTTGGGTCATATTTGTCTCTATATCAGATGCTAATATCTTTAAATTTTATCTAGAATCTCACAGCTTCTTATCAGCACTGTGAAATACCCCAGTACAGACTGAGTTTAAATCTATCACTTCCTCTTTGCCATATAACAAATTCCAAAAACCAGACAAAAGTCTAAAATGCCTCATCTGATTTGATGCCTGACTACTTCTCCAATGTCACTTCCTATTGTTCTTCTTTCTTTATGAAATCCCAGTCAAACTCTTTTTGCATCTCTGCCTTAAATATACTATATATTAATCTACCTCAGGGCCTTTGAATTTGTAATTCTTTCTGCTGGAACAATTTTCACCATTTTTTATCATTTAACTTTTAAATCTGTTAGAAAGCAGTTACTTGCTGTGTAAATTAGTTCTCAACCTCAACTTCAAAATGATCTATCTTTTTAATTTACTTTCTTAATATCATTCTTATTATCTGAAATTGCTGAAGTTTAATTTGTTTATGTTTCCTTTATTCTCTGTATTATCTTGGTAGAAAATTAGCTGTATGTGTTCCCTGCTCTGTTTATTCTATTTATCCCTATATCCCCACATCATAGATGTTCACTGGTAACTGTTAGATATGCAATTAATATTTAATAAAGAAGTAAGTCGTTTTCAAAAAGAAGTAGTTAGGTTCATCTGGCATCTTGATATCATTATTAGGAAAATATAGTTAGACATCAATAACAGATTCTTTTTTTTTAAATGTTTTTTATTTATTTCTAGGAGAGAGAGAAAGAGAGAGACAGCGTGAGCAGGGGAGGGTCAGAGAGAGAGGGAGTCACAGGCTCTGAAACAGGCTCCAGGCTCTGAACTGGCAGTCAGCACAGAGCCCGACGCGGGGCTCGAACCCACGAACCGCGAGATCATGACCTAAGCGAAAGTCGGACGCTCAACCGACTAAGGCACCCAGGCGCCCCAATAACAGAATGTTTAACAAGAATCAAAATATTAAAAATGCCTTTTATTTCAATTTACCAAAAAATAATTATTTTAACTTTATGTTATTTAATGATAGGCAACACATGTGTTTCCCTATTTAAACAATGATATACAATGGTAGCTTTTAATATAAATTTCAAACCTCAAGATTCTTGCATATTAAACTTATTTCAACGGAAGTGATTTTGAGAAATATTGCATGTGTTCTTAAGAAAAGAGTTATTTTTTTCCTTTCAGATTCTGTTTTTTTTTTTTTTTTTAATGTTTTATTTATTTCTAGGAGAGAGATAGAGACAGCGTGAGCAGGGGAGGGCCAGAGAGAGAGGGAGTCACAGACTGAAACAGGCTCCAAGCTCCGAGCTGGCAGTCAGCACAGAGCCCGACGCGGGGCTCGAACCCACTAACCGCGAGATCATGACCTAAGCGAAAGTCGGACGCTTAACCGACTAAGCCACCCAGGCGCCCCTCAGATTCTGTTTTTTGATGGTAACAGATAAAGTATTAGAAGTATACCCTCATAATTTAAAACAAAATGCGAAAGTGAAGAAAAGCTATCTTATATTAATGAGCCAGTCCGGTTTATTTACGAAATTTTATTTTAATATTTTATCTGATAATTAGCAAATGTAATTCAATATTTTCCGTAAAATTAAAAAGAATTGATACTTCCATGTGAAATATTTTTCAAGATTCAAATGTAAGTATATGGCTTTTAAATGACAGCTGTAATCCAAAGACTTGAAATATTGAGTGGAAAGGTTGAATGTTTTTTTCATAATCATCTCTCTCTCTGTCTTTCACATCACCCCATAACAAGAAGATGTATAGAAAACTTTGAAAGAAAAAAAAAAAGTTGTGAAACTTTTTTCCCCTCACATTGTTCTCTTCTTTAATTAGAAAGCTGACTGACAGTATCAATCCTTTGTCAAACCTTTATACAGGCACACACTCTCTGGCTACTGGATTATAGGACTCTTTTGATTTTCTTCAAGTTTTGGATTGGTCAAAGGCTAATTTTTTTTCAGATTGAGGAATCAAATCAATGTAATGGTTGGAACCGATTAGAAAATACTGCTTCAGTAAATTACATAGGAGTCATTTGGAGAAGACATAATTGGGTTAAAGCTTTTATGCATGTGCACACCAGGAATGGGGAGCTCATTTTTATTTTTGCATGTTACCCTTCAAGAAAGGTTATTAGCATACTTGCAACAATAACATTTCATCACCGGAAAGCCTTTTCAGTGTAGAAATTGGTGGTTTAATGGGCAGCCCTGAGGCAAAGGCACCAGACAGACAAGAACACAATACTTGCAACATATTCCTTAAATAATGCTTTTTAAAGAAGCTATTTATATGGAGAGATTTGAAACCCATAGAAAGGAATAGGAATGCATCAGTGGAGGTTAACTATGGAATCTAGATGCAAAATTTCTGAAAAGAATCTAAAATGAGTGTTTTTCAAAAGTCTCCATTGCCTGAGGCATGGCTTAAGACAGGCCACTTTGTGGTATCAATTGTTCACCTCTTTTTGCTAAAAACTAATATCTGAATGTCTCTAAAAAGTGTATGAAACATTTACCATTGTTGAGAGCATCCAATAATTGAATATTTTGAGAGGGTATTTCTAAAAACATATTTTAATTAAAGCAATTTTAAAATGACATGATTTGGTGCAAATGCATGCATAGAGCCACACAAAGGGTTATTGGATAATAATTGGCAAAATCAAAGATTATGTTTACTCCCTTTAGGCTGATAGAAAATCTGGTTTGAAATGCCTTCCTGCTCACACGATGTTCTTTTTTAACATAGTAAAATAACAAATTATAAAAAACTTGTTTACATAAACATCTCTCTAAAATTCTCCAATGAATTTTATTGTCTAAATAAGTTCTTAAAAATACTTTACCTCCTTATTTTATTTATTCTGTTATACAAAAATGTGAAATAATTTACTTGTAATTTACCTAACATTGCTCCTTCATATGTGTAATAAGAATCTAACTCTCATTATTTAAATAAAAAAAATGTTTTCTCTTAAACTAAACATTCACTTTCTAATAAAATTTCTAGAATTATGAGACATAGGCATTTATGTAATATTATTTTTAATATTAATCACATTATTATATAAAATAAAAATTAATTTTAAATATTCTAAGTACTCATAATTAGAAAATAGTTATAGGATAATTAGAAATATAGAATAATTAGAAAATACATTATAGTGTATTTACAACATGAACAATATGTACATATTAAAGCAATACAAAAAGGTTAGATTACACAGCATATTATTCAATAAAAAGAACAAGCTATAAAACTGCATATACAGTAATATATGTGAGTGCATGTGTTTGTGTAAGTATATAATATATGTATATATAAAACATATAACATAAACTATGAAATATATAATGTGTACTGAATGTAAAATGTATAAAATTAAAATTACATTTAACTTTATTTAACATTATTAAGTATATCTGACAAATTGGACTTAGCTATACATACCACATACACATAAGAATGTGTAGGTATATGTATATTTAGACAAATATGTTTTTAAATCTTAAAAATATCCTATATTTAACAATTAAATTGTTCTTGAAATTCTTTTCAAAATGTTTATTAAATTAGAATGTATGAGAAGTATTAATTTTTAAAGATCAAGGCCATTACATTTTCTTTCTAATCTTCAGAAGTGTTTCAGGCTCCTCTGTGTTTAAGTACCAGATACCATCTCTGGCTGAATTTGACATAAACATAAACAACAAAAAAGTAAAAAGAAAGAAAAAAAAGAAAAAGACAGTTTTGGACAATTAGAAGTAGCTTGTAGGATTCAAAAAACATTTCTTGAACAATGAGGCTCAGGAAAGGGATTACAGGTAGCAGGAATGTCTCCAGGAGTCTTTCTAAAATAAAACAAGTCCATCATTTTCCAGCCTATGTAATCTTAGTTCAAGATCCAAATTCTCAGGGTCAAAGGACACTGATTGTTCTTGCCTGTGTACTGTGCCCATTATTTAGCCAGAGTGAGGCAAGTATCTTGACTGGCAATCTAGGCAGCTGTGTGTAATGAGCCTGTAGTGTGATGGTCCTGGGAGAAACATGGCGGTGCATGTAGCAAGAAAAACGGTAAAGGCGGGAGAGCCAGGGTGGCAGAATGACAAGTCTGCCATGTGTAGGTTTGCATATCCACCCTGAAAATGAATGCTCTGATTTCTGTTTCTCTTCACAAGTGTTCACAAGTTTATACAAAGATGGGTGTCTTTGCTCATTAAGTTACACTACAACTCTCAGTTTTGAGAAGTGGAATACTCTCACTCCAGACATAGACCCACAATTCAACTTTCCAATGAAATTATTCACAAAATAGCCACAAAACATGAGAACAATGGCTGAGTGTGGACAAATACAGTAAAAACTAGAGGCTTTTATTTTGAATGCTGGTAAATACTGTGTACAAATGCAGGGGTTTAATGTTAGTTGCACATTATGTGACTTTAGGTCCAAAAAAACCCATAGTAATCAAATGAAATATGAATCTCATTAATAAGATAAATTCAGCAATGAACAGAAAGTGAATAATTTTAACATACATTAGATTACCAGTAAGAGTATACTGTCAAACATTATCTTCAAAACAGCAATGGACTATACAATTCAGTGTAAGGAAAGAGGAAAGCACATGTTATGTATATTAACTCAGCTAGAATTTTTATTGACACCATGTATTAAATACATTTCACTGTACTTAATAATTAAATATTTCAAAATAAAATTATAAGAATAAGAAAAGATACAGTTGAAGAGAGTAGAATTGCTAGGAATAAAAGTGATAGCAAACATAAGAAAATATTTTAAAAATAATAATTTGATTATGAAAGAAACAGACAAGTTGCTGGACATCAAGTAAGACTAGAAAACTGTTCGTTGCACAAGTAACAAAAAAGCTTTAAGAATGTATAAATAGGCATTAATGGAAATATGTAATAACATGAAAAGAGTACATTTCAAGATGTAACCCCTTACACATTATAGCTAGAGCTGTATCTTTTTAAAAATCTATCAGAAGGAAAATAAATAGGGCAAACATTGAATATACAGATTTTTTCACTACTTTTCTTTATTATTCTCATATACTATAATGAATAAATATTCTGTAATAAAAGGAAGTTACATTTACCCACATAAATCATTCAACTCTTTTATGAAACAATATTTTCTTTCTCTATGAGGCCATTAATTTTTTTAATATTCCTCAAATTCTTCAGGGAATAGCTTCCTGAGAAAGAATAGTTGTAGAAGCATTACACAGAAATGTCAATACTTTAAGTCACGGTGAACAAATAATATTAAAAAAAATGTTGGTGAAAGGAAATGAGGCTCTTTCTCGGTCTCCTGTCGATAGAAATGGTCACAAATGAGATAGATTTATCCCAGACACTGGGGACAGACAAGCTATAAATATCCGGGAATGGGGGCTGTATAGGTGTCCTGAGGTACACTTATTTTTTCCAAGTCACTTTTTCTGAGAAATTATGATACATCATCTTGGTTTATCAGGAAGTGGTGAGGTTTTGGACTCCTATTTTTCATGCAGAAGGTTTGACTGCCTCAGTCTTTTGTATGTAAAACTCATTTCCCAGTACATCGTGAAGCATTTATAGCCATGCCCAGGGAATTTGTTGTCCAATGAGCACATCTGGTGAGTGGCTACAAATATAACAGAAGAATGAGCAGAAAGGGTCAGGAAAACTTCTTTTGACAGGTGTCAGCTCATAATATTGTCCCCTAGGTAATAGAAAAAATGATTCCATTAAAAACATAAATGCAAATTGTTTTACCACGACAGATCCACTATGTAACTTCGTGTATCATTAACGACATGTTTTCCTTGCCTCATGTTAGTGTTTTTATTTGGGCCCTGTGAAGACGGATTTTAATGACTCACATATATTGAAAGGATAGTATCCAAATAATCGTGTTTGTTGTTTACTTTGTCCTTTGTTTTCAAGAATTCTTATAAACAGATTAACTAGGTTTTTAAAAATGAGAATGAGTAGTTATTGGAGCAGTGATTTTAACTTCATGTGAGGAGTACCAGAGATAACACAACTAGAGGACATATTTCCTTTCTACCAGAGCACCCAACTGAAAGTAATAAACCAATGATTGTTCACTTCATTTTAAGAGCAAAGCACCATTGCAAATTGAAAAGATGAAACGTATCATTAAGAACACAGCCTATGCAGTGACTCCTATGGGTCTTTTAAAAATGTAGCTCTTGGGTATTCATGGGGCGCCTGGGTGGCTTAGTCGGTTAAGCGTCCGACTTTCGCTTGGGTCATGATCTCACGGTTCGTGGGTTCGGGCCCCGCATCGGGCTCTGTGCTGACTACCAGCTCAGAGCCTGGAGCCTGTTTCAGTCTGTGACTCCCTCTCTCTCTGACCCTCCCCTGCTCACGCTGTCTCTCACTCTCACCTAGAAATAAATAAAACATTAAAAAAAAAAATTAAAAAAAAAAATAATAAAAATAAAAATGTAGCTCTTGGGTATTCATTCATTTATTGGTTCATTCACTTGGCTGTCATTAATTAAGTACTTACTATGTGCCAGCAACATATGCACTATATGCTTAAGATCAAATATTAATTAAACATTGAATTTTAACCTTCATGAAGTTTTAAAATACTCCATCAGTCTCTTTTACTCAATTCCAGAGTCTTACATTTATCTATACTAATTGTCTTCACATATTTTTATTTTTTACTTCACTCTCCAAAATCCACATTGTGATATAAAGCACTTATGTGAAACTTTGAACAACTTTTGATTCTAGAGTACAGATTCTGGATTTACAACAGTACCAAATAAATGTGGGGCAAGAGTACACATTTCTGTGAAAGGTTTAATATGTGACAAAGTATCCTGACATACCTAACACATATGAGTAGCTGACATCAGTTATCATATTGACATAAATAACCCCTAATATATTTAGAAACAAGCAAGTGAGCTCACAAATAGCTTTTGAGGACGCTTGAGCATTATAAGTCATAGAAACAACTAGTTTAATGGGATAAAGTGTCATGTACAGCATCTGACAGGCATCCATATTGTTTACTTACACTGAGAATTATTAGGCTTTCCATGAGGTCTGTATGTGGGTTGCTTTTGGCTTGGCATGTGCACAGTGAACATAGCTAACATCCAGGATCACTGGTTCTGTGAGCTTCTTGGTCTCTGTCAGTTTCCCCTCAAAAATGATAATTACATTAATAATTATATATACATCTTAATATGGATAAAATATGTATATTAAAACAGCATTTTACAAAAGCAACATCATCTTTCAATCTCTAAACTGTTAAAGGGAATAGGTAGAGCCTATACGCTGTGGGTACAGGAAGGCATTTTTTCTCATTTCATTGACATGTAATGGGGAGTCTGATTGCCATTCTCATATATAGGATCTTATAATAAATAAATATAATATATTTATGTTATAAATATAAATATAATAGAGATTTTCTTTGTGATTCCTAAGAGTTCTTAAATTATTGAACTTGATTATTTCTTATTGATCATAAATTATAATCTCTTCAAGGGATTCAGAAAAGGACAAACAGGGTATATACTTACCCATGTATCTCATTCTCTCCATGATATACTAAGGCATTACACTTTTCCCCTGCATATATTTAATAAGCCAGATATAATAATAAAAGAGGAAGATGGCTATTCACCATTACTTGGATTACTGTCTCCGCTTGTGAAAAATTGTTATTTTCAGTAAGCCTTCTAAGGCCATGGAAATAAAAGAGGTGGGAAGACAATATTGATATGGCAAATTGCTCTTTATTTAAAGATGCTTTTTAATATGAATATGGCTTTATAATCTGTCAAATAAAGAAGGCATGCAGAGATAAAAATAAAACATCAGAACAAAAATGTTCTTCTCTTTCCTGTGAATAAATTTACATGTCAGTCAAGTATCTGTCAGTGCATCTGCTGAATGAGTGACATGTCTTAAGTAAGTAAAAGCAGAAGGAGAGTAACTAACAAGACTAACTAAAAGGAGAAGTGGCAACATTGACAGCCTTGATGAGTGACGATTCTTCTCTACACACAGAATGTATTCAGTTAGAATAATGCCTCCAAGCAAGTAAAGAAATAGTGACAAACTACCAATTATGATGGAGGAAAATGTAAACAGAAATGCAAATTCTGATGTTTGGGTCTTTCTATGAAGGATTCAAGAATATGTGGTAGGATTACCTTTCCACCCATGGGCTAGTGGTTCATTAACATTTTATTAATATTCATTGATATTACTGTTTTCATGACATTACTTTTGTGTTTGCTAGGATCAGAGAGTGCCTTAATTTCACTTCCTTAGGCAAAATTTTGGGAAACTTTTTGAGGAAGGCTAATATATGGCTTTTGCTATGAAGAAGGGCTACCTGGAGGTAATAACAGATGAAATGGATTCCTTTCTAAAGGTATAGTCAAGTCCAAGTTTCTAATCTTCAAGTTTCCAGAACATCAGTAGTAGCACAATAATACCACCCTAATTTAAGAGGTTGCATCTTTTTTATTAGAGTGCTTAAGTTTAAATGGTTATT
This sequence comes from Hyaena hyaena, assembly GCF_003009895.1. NCBI lineage: Eukaryota > Metazoa > Chordata > Mammalia > Carnivora > Hyaenidae > Hyaena > Hyaena hyaena. The sequence continues at coordinate 276,903 of NW_024081091.1, read as the reverse complement.
TTTAAGTGCAATGCAAGGTTGTAAATATTTTATTTCAAAAAGCAACATTTGATTTGAAATTTAAAATTTAAAGATAAACACTTTTATAGTTTTACATGCCTTTTCCTTATATTTAAACAATCTTCCTTATTAAATTCAGAATATGTCATTATATTATAAAGCTTTATTCTAGTAAAATTTACATTTAAAATATTACTTTTATTAGTTAACTTATTAGTACTTACCACATGCCAAAAATCTACTGATGGCTAACGGGATGTCTTGATCTAAATGTATCCTTATCATCCAATACAGTGATTTGCAGGTAGAGTTGGTGCTCAAAACATTTTTTGAATTAATAATGTTACATATCTCTTTACTTTTGTGTCAAAGTGCCTGAAATTGATGGTTGGGATGGTTTTTGACTGTAGGTAATACAAATATAAACCATCAATGACTTAAACACCAAGGTTATATCATTTCTCACATAACAAAAAATCTGCAATACCAGGATTGGTTAATTGAACAGTTTTGCAATGCTGTCAAGTATTCAGATTTTTCCTTTCCTTCCTTTTCTTTTCCTTTTTCCTTTTCCTTTCTCTTTTCCTCTCCCTTTTCCTTCTCCTTTTCCTTTTTCTCAATCTTTCTTTTCTGTCATTCCTACATCCTGCATCCTAGTATACAGGTTTTATGTTCTAGCTTGTTCCCTTGTGGTCACAAAATTTTCAGCAGCTTGGATAAGGCCATATTTAAGCATCATACCTTCTATCTCTTTTCCATAAGGCTGTAGCAGATATCCCCTCTCAATCCATTAGCCAGAGACACACCATATTCTTATTCTCTTAGCATATTCCTAGTCTTAATTCATTGGTTTTAGTTTAGAGTGATGCCATTTATTTCCTGTGGCCAGAAAGTTTTCTTGAAAGCCATAGCCACCTGGCATATAAGATAATTTTTTACTAGCGAGAAAGAAAGGGGAAATAGGAGGACACTTGGAAAGCTACCAATTATGTATGCCACAGAATATCCTCAAGCATGCATTAAAAAATACATGTGAAATTCTATCATTTTGATAAATTTTACAGTAACTTTTCCTCCTGCATGTAACTCAACAGGGAGTTGTCATTTTGCTTCAGAAGAATTCTAGAGTAAACACTACTACAATAATCACATGTTCTATTTTTTAATAAAACATCTAATCTGAAACAAAATAGAATCTGCTAAGTAAATACAATGCAAAGAAAAAATATTGGGTTATTTAGACTGTACTAAAGAGAGATAATGATTTTATCAATTTTAGTTGAGATAATAAAAACGATTTCTTGAGAACTGAACTTATTTCTCTTATTTGCTATTTACAAATGCACATTTTCTATATATTTTCTTTGATATCTAAAATAGACCCCACTTGCATATTTTTCAACTTTATTATACTGAACAGCTATTCTACTCCTTTTGAAATAATATTAATAGTTTTAATATTTTTTATTAGAGAAGATGATAATACTTTAAAAGTAGTATACCATCTCTCTTTTACTGAAGTGCCAAGGTAGAGATTAAAGTGAGAGAAGATATTGAGTGTTACCACATTTTATGGCTGGAAGATGTCTGTCTACCATGAGATTTTGATGATACAATACCATTAAGCATGGAAGAGAATTGCATATTTTGGTGTATTTCAGCAGGTCACACTCAGCAGAAGTAAACAGAGTTTTTTGTTTTGTTTTGTTTTGTTTTGTTTTGTTTTGTTTTAAATAAGGATCCGTATGGGGCGCCTGGGTGGCTCAGTCTGTTAAGTGTCCGACTTCAGCCTAGGTCATGATCTCACCAGTCCTGAGTTCCAGCCCCGCATGGGGCTCTGTGCTGACAGCTCAGAGCCTGGAGCCTGCTTCAGATTCTGTGTCTCCCTCTCTCTCTCTGCCCCTCCCCCACTCACATTCTGTCTGTATCTCTCAAAAATAAACATTAAAACAAATCAAAATAAATAAATAAATAAATAAATAAATAAATAATGATCAGTACATTCTGTTCAATACACCTACATTTTCCAGGTTGAATTGTCAGGGCAAAGGATGCCACAACTGACGGGAGCTTTACCAGATATTACATGTACATGTCCTTTTGCTTCATCAGAATTCCATTATAAATTCACACTAATTTCCCTTAATTATTTTTGAGAAATGATCAGGAGTTAGCATATTTATGATAGCTAAATGTATAGTACTGAGAACTGAGCACTTGCTCATTCCATGACCTAGATATTTCTGATTTTTAATCTACAATCAAGAAAGAGAGAATATCTTATTCCATATATCAGAAAAGGAAATGAAACAGAATAAAGAGCAAGACAATTTAAAGTACATATCTGTCTGAGGCCAAAACACTTTTTTCTTTTTCCTTTTTCTTTCCCTTTAGTCCTTTATTTATTTCCCTTCTCTCTCTCTCTCCCTCTCTCTCTCTCCTGTATTTTATCACACTATTATCTTTAAAATATATATTTGTTTTGCCCTACTTTATATACACTTTGGGTAAAGGGTAAGATCATCAAGGGTGATATAAGAGAAAAGTCAAACCTTATGCGGAGTCTGTGTGCAACAAAGTTTACATTTAGATTTACAGTGGATTAACCTGGGACCATCTAACCAAGAGATCAGTGTAATATTACCAGGAGTAGAACAGATCAACTTCGTGTGCCTCCTGAGAGAAGAGCACAATTCCGTTTCTAAGTATTCTTGCCAAAACTATATGCCCTAAATCTCATAGTGATGAACCATTAGACAAACCCAAACTGAAGGACACGGTACAGAATATATGGCCTTGCACTTTAAAAATATTAATGCCATGAAACTGAGGAACTATTCTAGTTTAAAAGAGTAGAGAGACATGGCAATTGACTGTAATACGTGATCCTTCATTTTCTTTTGCTCTAAAGGGCATCATTGAGACAACTGGTGAAATGTGAATAATACCTGTATATTAGATAATAGTACCATATTGAGGTTAATTTCCTAAAATTGATGCTTGTGCTGTGATACTATAAAAGAGTTTTACATTATTAGCCAGGTTTTTAGGAAATATATACTGAAAACCTGTGGTAAAGAAACATCAAATCTGTAACATATTCTCAACCATAGTAAAATGTTAACATTTGGGGAGGGAAATTAATGAAATTCTTTGTACTATACTTATAGTTTAAATTAAATATATACATTTGAAATTATGTCAAAATAATATTTGAGGAAAAAATAAACAATAAATTTATAGCAATAGCTTTTTACTCTTAGGAATTAGCACTTCTTTTTGACCTCAAGTTACTGAATTTCCACAGATGGAAATGCAAATGCAATTGCAAGGTGCAAGCCTTTGTGTTAATTAATAATATGCATCATTATTTTCTTTATTCTGAAATTTATAAAGCTTGTCACATTCAAAACAATTGCTGATGTTAAATTCTGTGGTCTATCACCTTATGAAGCTCTTTGCATGTATTTCTCACTCTTGTTCCTTCCCTAATTTGTATACATGATTCTGACATCTGTAAGCGCATTTTAACCTCATTGGAAAGTCTCAGGAGGCTGAAGGGATTGCTTTCTTTATCTCAGCAACATGGCAACTGATTTTACACAAAACCATATTGCTTTGTTCCAAGTAATCAGAACCCATTGCTCTGAAAGGAAACCAGGGAATAACGAAATGTCACATACTATCTCTGGAAAATGTGGGTCAAAATGTAACTGAAAAATATGCACATACACAAACTTTCCTCTCTCTGATGTATTTTTAAAATTGCACTTTAAGCTTAGAAAGACTGACATTAAAATCCTTACAAGACAAAACATTTATTGTAAATGGTTTAAAAGAGAAAATAAAATTCTGTCATGCATGACTTAAAAAAGCACCATCCACTCTACTGAGGCAAGTAATTCATGTGAAAAATTAGATTTTTAAGCTAACATATTTTATCTGTCCAACACATTCAGTATCTCCATGTAGGTATACATATGCCAACTAAGTCATATTCCCATGAAAATAAAATATACTTACCAAAGGCATAGACCTTTATATAAATTTAGGAGGAGGAGACCAAGAAGCTTAACTAATTCTTGCCTTACAGGGGGTGTTTCAAGCTCACACATTGTGCTTAGTAGCCTTTGATCTCTTATGAAATTTATATTCATGGCAGTCTAACACAGAGAAGAGTGAATAAAGTGAAAACATAAAGGACAATGGCCCAAGGGAAGCATAAAGATACAGTTGTATTTTAATATTATTTTTCTACATAACAACAGTAATAATGTCCTGGATTTCAATTTCCTTTTGCATTCAAGTGCCTCAAAGACCTTAGTAAAGTCAGAAAAGCCTGCTGGCCATGCAAGTGAGTCAAGTATTATTACACATTTTATGGGAAGGTAAATCAATATATAGTAAAATTTAAAGATTATTCCAAAGCAAAATATTCTTTACCAGTTGCAAATATTTTAGCCATATCAGGTTATGTCCCAAACAACAAACAATTAGGGAAATAATAGAGTGAAAAACTGGTAGTAGGAGAAACAAACTCCTCTTAAGTTTAAAAAAATGCTACTGGCAATTCTTTTCTTATTAGGTAAAGTAACAACACAGGGGGAAATATCAGGGACATACCACAGATATTTGTGTCTAGAATATTTTAATTATTGGAGCAGCCTGGTGATCGGATTTATGCCATGGTGCGGAGAATTGGTCATAGAAAACTCACTTTTTTTTAAACAGAAAATAAGAAGTTGGCAGCTAAGATGGTAAAGAAGGAAGCTATGTTGCCACTACTTTGGGCACATGTCAAAAATTATGTGCTTGAAATCCAAAGTACCAAAATTTGACATAAAAATTAAGAAAACTGAGTGCTGGGACAAGAGTTAAATGTCCACAGAAAGCATAATATTGCAAACCAGGACTTACTTAGAATTGGCAGGCTCTGGACTAAAGGGAAATAACAATAATTAAAGTAGGACTTACAGCTAGATCACACTGATTAAATTCAAGTAATTCTGCATCATTTTTACTCCATATAAAATTTCATTGCATAGAAGTTTCCTCAGTTTATTGAAAAGGTTAGTCATGAATATAAAAAGGAAAAAAGCACCATGGTAGAAAATACAAAAACAAGAACAGTCACAAGTTTATAGAGAATGATAAGTATGACGTTTATTATGTAAAATATTTAAAGAATAATGTGATATTATAAATTAATAGGAAAAATGTAGACATTGTGCCATGCCCAGATGAAAAATATTTATTAGCAATGTGATAACCAATTATGAGAACTTGTATTACAATAATAACAAAAAAATGTTGATAACATCCGAAGGAGAACTTAAGCTTGGAAGGCCTGATTAAATTATAAGAAATCAGGGGCGCCTGGGTGGCTTAGTCGGTTAAGCGTCCGACTTTTGCTTAGGTGGTGATCTCGCGGTTCATGGGTTCGAGCCCCACGTCGGGCTCTGTGCTGACTGCCAGCTCAGAGCCTGGAGCCTGTTTCAGAGTCTGTGACTCCCTCTCTCTCTGACCCTCCCCTGCTCACGCTGTCTCTCTCTCTCTCTCTCCTAGAAATAAATAAACATTTATTTTTGAAAGAGAGAGATGGAGACAGATCAAGAGTGGGGGAGAGGAAGACACACACACACACACACACACACACACACACACACACACAGAATCTGAAGCAGGTTCCAGGCTCTGAGCTGTCAGCACAGAGTCTGACACGGGGCTCAAACTTAGCAACCGTGAGATCATGACCTGAGCTGAAGTAGAAAGCTTAACTGACTGAGCCACCCTGATGCTCCGTGAATTTTTAATTAGATTATAAATTATCCATACATATTCCCTTGATAATATTTGTAAATATAATTTTCTGGAGATCTATACCAACTAGAAAAGACCCTTCTGTTTGTGCTTGGTGTTTATTGCATCAGAAACCTTCTCTCTTCATAAGATATGGCATCTTTAATATTTTTTATTTTTTATTTTATAATTTTTAAATATATTTTATTTTTAAGTAATCTGTACACCTAACATGGGGCTCGAACTTACAACCCCCTGAGATCAAGAGTTGCATGTGCTACTGACCAAACTGTCAGGTGCCTTGTTTATTTTATGTTTTATTGTTTTCCAAACTCATTATTCCTTTAAAAATACTAAAACTAGGCAAAACAAACATTTAGTGTTTCTCCTAATTTTAATACTGTAAGCAGAAAAGTAGTATTTGTTTGATAAATTTACCTTAAGAACCAAATGGGAAAAGTTTCTGCAACACCACCAGATTATTTAGTCTAATCTCAGTTACTTCTCAAATGCCTTTAAAGAATTAAAAGTTTTCATTAAAGTTTTCACAGTCCTGGGGCACCTGGCTGGTTCAGTTAGAAGAGCAAGCTACTCTTGATCTGGGATTTGTGAGTTTGAGGACCCTCTTGGGTGTAAAGATTACATAAACACATACATACATTTAAAAAAAAAAAAGTTGTCACAGTTCTTCTCACCCTATTGAAGTCTTCATGTGCAATATGATCACCTCTAACCTCAGAGTAAGCATCCTTTTTGGTGTCATTTTTGTGACTTCCTTTTTACAAAGTGCAGATCCTGGATTCCTGCCTTTCTTTCATGCAGCTGGGAGCCACCAGATTCCATTCTGGACAGTTCCCCATTACTGTTTGCACAATGTTTGGATAATATTAGTTATCTAAAAGATGGTTAGTGGGTAAGCCAACAGGTGAATACCTAAACACCTTGGACAGTGGCCATGTGATGTATAATATCCATTTAGGTCTGTGCAATTGTCATGTAAGCTCTTAGTTCTCATTGTTTAACTGTTTGCAGTTTAGAGAAATAGAGCACAGACTTTAGGGAAGACCAACTTAGGCCTCATTCTGGTTGTAATATTCCTGTGGGATTTGAAGTTATTTAACTCCATACCTCCATGTTTATCTCATGGCTATCTAAAACATATTTTTATATTCCACCTTTTGGGTTTGGAAATAGTGATTTATAGGGAATGTGAAGTTTCCAGTGCAATACAGTGAATATGTCATGAAGCAGGAACCAAACTCAGATTTTCTGGTTTTCTAAACTTCATTCTTTCTATAGCACCCATATCTATTTTGTTACCTTGATTTGTTCCTTTTTATTATTCATTGTAATAATTATGGTTTATTAACCCCTTTACTTTAATGTCCACTCACTACAATTTCTACTATGAAATTATGGCTATTTCTTATATGTTTCTTATTACTTCTCAATTTTTTTAAGTTTATTTATTTATTTTTGAGAGGGAAGGTATGTGTACAAGCAGGGTGGGGGGAGCAGAGAGAGAATCCCAAGCACGCTCCACACTTAGCACAGAATCTGATGCAGGGTTCAATCCCATGAACTGTGAGATCATGACCTGAACCAAAAATCAAGAGTTGGATGCTTAATTGACTGAGCCATCCAGGTTCCTTTCAATTATTTTTTGGTATGTAGTTGACTACATTTCCTGCATGCCTTCACATTCTGCAGGCATCCATATCTTCCAGCATTTCACTGTACGCTATTTCGCTAGATGGTCAATATTTAAGAAATATTGATGTTGAGTTAATTCCTAGTTGATTTGTGTTTATATTCATTTATTTGTTTCTAGTTGTGTTTAGTTTCTCATTTTTTTGTAGTCACTGTTCATTGTGTTTGTTTTGTTCGCTGAAGTTTTTATGCTTTACACTTGTTTACCCTTTACTTACTGACTAGCTTTTCTACATGCTTCACCACTGTGTGCCATTTAAACAAACAAAAAATATGACTAGATTTAGGTGAATCAGTCTGTATTGCAAGATTACAATTGATAATAGCAGGAAAACTTATCTATGTGTTTGTGTTCTTTAGCCATACTTTTTTGATCAATGACATCTTTCTTATTGTTACTTTCTACAAGAAGGAAGTACTAAACAACTCTTTCCATGGTATTATTGTTCCCTCAAGAGAAATAAACATACCAAAGAATGAATCTTCCCTTTTATGGTGCTTCTTGGTTTCTCCCTTTACCATGCAGATGTTATTATGAAAAACACATTATTTAAGCATTTGGAATCTTTTTGAAAAATTGTTCTTGGAAAAGAAGGAAAGATAAGTTAGATCAAGAACATTTTAGAGAGATGAAGAAAAGCTTAAAAATACCTAGAGTCCTCCATGCACAAATTTAATGGTTGGATTGATAATGAAAAATAAGGAATGAATTCAAGATATATTTTAAAGAAAATATTCTCCAAAAACTGGTGCCAGAAAATAAACTAGAATCACAAGAAATAATTGAGAGGACTAACCTCTGAATTTGCTGCTAAAAGAAAAATTAGAAACACTACATATCCAAAAGAATAAAAGCAGATCCAGGAGCTAATGTTGTAGGAGCATCACTAGTAAATCCAGAATATTATGTGGGAGGACAATATTGATTTCTTTAAAACCTTGATAATTCTGGATATTATTTACTGAAGATTATTTATAAGTTTCACACATGTACATATATTGAATTGCTTTGCATTTCTTTGTTTCTAGGAAAAATATCTTGGCTGTGTATTCACATTTATATCTCATCTTTGTAAGTTACATTACCATCTCCTCTCAAATTTTTTTTCCAAGTGACTAAAAATATGATTTACATAGTAATCATTTATTTTTTTTTTTTTGTATTTTTTAAATGTTTTATTTATTTCTAGGAGAGAGAGAGACAGTGTGAACAGGGAAGGGTCAGAGAGAGAGGGAGTCACAGACTGAAACAGGCTCCAGGCTCCGAGCTGGCAGTCAGCCCAGAGCCCGACGCGGGGCTCGAACCCACGAACCGCGAGATCGTGACCCAAGCGAAAGTCGGACGCTTAACCGACTAAGCCACCCAGGCGCCCCCATAGTAATCATTTATATTATACAACTATTTTTAAAAACATTTTTCTGCATTTAGTTTGCATATTACTGTTATTGATGTGTTATATAATGTAAGAACAATGAACATGGACAACAAAGAATTAAAATGGTGTTTGTGCATTTCCATATATTGCAGTTGCAAATTTAAATTTTGTTCTTATATATTTTAAAGGGAGCTTTAGGCTAAATTTCATCATCATATTTACAACTAACTTCTGGGTAGTTATATATACAATGAACACTTGAGGCTTTAACATTTACATTTAAACTCAACCCTTAGCAATATCATTATGGGTAATGACGTCCATTTTGTAATTATGAAACTACCTTCATACTCCCAGTCATCCAGGCTCAAAATCTGACAATAATTATTTTACTTTTAATTCTCTCACCACTCAAATCCAATCTGCTTCCTGGTCTTGCTTATCCCACACTTACACTTTCTAATTTTAATGCATAATTTCATTTTGACGCCTGCTAATTAAAACACTCATTTGGGTTGATCAATAATTCTATCTTAAACAACTGTATTTCAGAATTGTTTGTCTTATGTATTTTCCTTCCCTCCATCCCTCATGTCAATAATAATAACAGCTAAAACTTGTCATGTATTTAATCATAGTGCCCAGTGCTTATGTGTATTCTCTCATTTAACTCTTACAACTTCACACAAGAGGTAGTGGATTTTATCATCTTTTATCTGCATTTCAGCAATAAACCACATGTAGACTAGAGAGATAAAAGGCTTCCCCACGTTCACAAAGCAAGGGACTATTGCTGCTGGGATTAAAACCCAGGAATCTGACCTGAGTGAATACTCTCAAACAAAATATAATAATGCCAATTTATAGTATTTCCAGATTGACCTTCTTCAAACATTCTTTTGATATAGACAATGTTCTGCTTTAAAAATATATAGTGATACCCTATTGCCTAGTAATGAAGTTATGGCCCTAAGCCTGATTTTTATCCCCTGATTCTTTCTTTCCTTCATTGTGTCCCTAGATTATTCAAAAAATGCTTGCATTCCCTTCTCTATGGCTTTCCTGATACTATTGTCTCCAATTCTCTTGTTTCATGGACAAAGAGAAGTCCTCCAACTCCAGCTTCCAGCCCTGCCTACCTTTTCTGAGACCCTTTTTGTATGCCTTTGTCATTTAAACAATATGTGCTTTTTTGTTTTCTACACAGTAGACTGTTAGCCCCTCCGGGCAAATACAGGAGCATTTATCTTTGATACAGTATCTTCTGGACAGAAAGTAATTGATAATTATTTATTGATTCAAATGATTAAATGCTGTCTAAAATTACAAATAAGGTATATTGATAGAAAGGGAATATTGATAACAAAATCCACAGCATGGTTTGTATATTGTGTTCCTAAAATAGATAGCTACCAAAAGGTTAACCTACACATTCTTTTTTATTTTTTTAAAAATTTTTAACCTTTATTTATTTTTGAGAGAAAAAGACAGAGCATGAATGGGGGGGGTGGTGAGGGAGGGAGACACAGAATCTGAAGCAGGCTCTGGGCTCTGGGCTGTCAGCACAGAGTCTGACTCCGGGGCTCGAACCCATAAACCGTGAGATCATGACCTGAGCCGAAGTTGGACACTTAATCAACCGAGTCACCCAGGCCACCCATAAACCTATACATTCTTAAAGGGAAAAACATTATGCACTTTGATATTATTATAATCTCTATGAAATCAGAATGATTATTTAAATTAATAGTATTTGCTAATTAAAAATGAAAGGAATCCAACCTAAATTTAATTTACAATGTTCCCCTAAACCCATGACTTTTTGGTATAACCCTTAACCTACTTCAATTTAACTTTAAAACAACCATGTAAATTTAATTATGTGTTGACTCCTAAGGGATGCACTCATATATCAGTTTTCATCTCTCATGAACAGATCATTTGCAGTTAAGTTACAAACCACTGAAAATCAATTTTTAATGGAAATATTCATACAACCTTAACTGCAAAAGAGCCAAAAAATCAGGTATAATACCAAGTGGCAGGTTATTAACTATAACTTCAATTTTATGTTTTTTTGACACAAGACTATATTAGCCATAAATAAGTGTGCATTTCACACAAGTCACACTTATCTGAATATTATTGATCAAAGAAAGTTAGAGTGGGCCCAGCATTGAGTCCACAGGGACCCTGAAGGAAATTCTGAGCTGCTTAGCAAGAGGGCACTGAACCAAGGAAATTGTGCTGAAATGATGGTAAAGGTCTAAATGAAAACTAGAGAAGCAAGGAAATGTAGAGTTAAGTCAAAACTCCATCATTAACCATAGGAGCCAATTTAATAAGGCTTTTAGGTATAATGTATAAGCTATCTCAAAACTCTGTAACAGTACTGGAACAATATTTCTGACACATGGCATGCTCATTCGTTCTTTGCCTATATTTCTATAATTTAAAACTTGTCTTTAAAAATATTTACTTGATTATTTTAATAAGCTAAAATTCAAATGAATGTGATGTATTATTAATCAGAAACTAATAATGGCAGTTGTGAATAATGTGATTTCTCCTGTCACGAATTGAATGTTTCAAATTCTTTTCCTAAGTAAGGTTCTGTTAAGTCCAGTTTTACAAACTCAAACATTACAGAGTTACTGCAAGGGAAATATTATCCTGATATTTATAAATAAATTGGTTAAACAGTGAGGCCTGAGCTTTCTTTTTTCTGGGAAATATAATCTGTACTGCCACTAATAAAATAATCTAGTCATTAATTTTACTATTACACATTTACAATCTGTTATGTGAATAAAATCTTTTAAAGTTGCTAATTATTAGCACTAATGAAGATGATTTGCATTAGATATAACAGTTAATTGTTCCGATAAATTAAGTACACTTCACTTTAGAATTAAAATGATATTAAAGAAATACGTAAAAATAAACTGATTACTTAAAATAATTACTAGGTGATACAGGAATTTCAAATTATATTCTGCTTTTGTTGAGTTGCTTTTTAGTCTTACATTTTACAAGATTTTTTTTAAACACTAAGTTGTAATTTACTCAATTACATACAAACACACACACACAACTGATAAAAACTTTCCTAGAGAATTTTATTTTTTGCTTGAGAAGTACCTAATTATATTTAGACATGAGGGAATTCCTTGGTTTTATAATGAAAAATATGAGTTGTAGTTTCACCAAGTCCTAGGGAATATGTTTTAAATTTACCTAAATTTAATGCATATTTGATAGACAGTATATAAAGTTCCATGCACTGAAAATTTTTGTCTTGACTTAGAAGTTGACTTACTAGAATATAAGCTTCACCATGTAAAGGTTCTTTTCAGTTTTGTTTTTCAGCTGTAATCCTGGAGCCTAGCACTGTTTCTGATGTATAATAAAGCCTTTTTAGTATTACTATACTGTACTAATTATTAGTATTACTATAATATACTAATGTTATATTATTAGTAGTATTAGGCACTTTCTGATATTAACGACCGTTCTTTAACAACAAATTATGTTTGAAAATTCAGTCTTGTCCACGTTACCCAGAGGATAGCCTGAACTATTTAATCTTACTGACACATTTCTAACTAGAACTTCTAGTTGCTTGAGGCTCCAGTTGAAATCCCTTGTCTTTCTAGTATAATATGAGTTTAATCTTTCCTGCCAATTTTATTCCAGCCTGAACATGAATTATTTTTGCAACATTTATCATCAGGGAACATAACTGTTTTACAAATAGCAATATGCTATGTGTGGCTCTAAAATGAATATCAGTATTTATTAGATATTTTATAATATATTTTTGTGCTTAAAATAATTGAAAAAAGAAAGACCTGTATTTTCTTTTAGTAACTTTTTTTTCAATAACTAAGAATGCATGCTTACAACCAAAAAAATAAGTCCTTAAATGGAAATAAATTAAGTTGATTCTTATAAAACAAAACAGATCTTTGAAACAACATTATTTAAAATTTGCAAATTTACTTTTGACATTTAAAGTACAAAAAGGACCAATAATAAGTAAATTAGTTGTTTTTCTGTTCTTGCTGTAAATAATGTTTTATTGTTGTCTCATTTCTAAACTTTATCCACCTTATTTAAGTCTCTTTTTTTTTCAGTAAATAGTGCTCTTTTGCTCTCTCCAGGCTTCTACTCTTTTCTAAGGTATAAATCTTCAATATAGCCTAAGGTGATTTGGTATCAAGTTTATTTCTTATATAAAGAAAAATGAGCCTTAAACAAAAATAATGAAACCCTAAAACTCAAGTGTCAATCTGGGCTGAAAGAAATACTATTGAATCACTGTCCAGAATTGTTAAATGATAATACTGGATCAACTCCTTATACAACCTCTCTATATAAAACCAACTTTGGGCATGGATTAAAAAATCATTACTTCTTTAGGGTCCATTGCAATATTAACAAACAACACAGGAGAAAAAGCAAGACACAATAGTTTTTACAAACCAAATGAAATAAAACAAAACTATAGTTCAATCATTTAAATGTAAAAGTCATAAAATTCTTCCAGGCATTATTGTTATACTAAAAGTGGCATTTATTTACTTAGTCACTACTTTCTTTGGAGGAAATGTCTTACTTGAATAAGTCTTAACCATCAAGTGCCCTGGAGTAAAACTACTCTTTCCAAGTATGTTGGGGGAAAGGATAGGGGTTTACCACAATCTGGGGTGTTGGGAATACAAGGCATTCAAAATTTTAGAGAAATATATTTATGAATATTACTTTATATCTATACAATAATGTAAACTAGGCACAAAAGAACTTTCAATATGATGGATATGTTCTATATCTTAATTATTCTGGTGGTACAAAACACTATATTTTTCATTAAAAAATTAATGTTTTATTCATTTCTGAGAGAGAGAGAGAGAAAGAGAGAGAGAGAGAGAGACAGTGTTAGCAGTGGAGGGTCAGAGAGAGAGGGAGATACAGAATCCGAAACAGGCTCCAGGCTCTGAGCTAGCTGTCAGCACAGAGCCCAACACGGGGCTCGAACCCACGAACCATGAGATCATGACCTTAGCCAAAGTCGGATGCCCAACCGACTGAGCCACCTAGGCACCCTATAACACTGTTTATTTTTCAGATGTTTCAAAATAAACACCTAAAGTACATGCATTTTTATATGCAAACCATTTTTAAATGATAGTTTTAAAGTAGACATTACTATTTTTTAATGTTTAATTAGAAACATTTGCAGTGAATACTTATTTATCACTTCATATTACTAATTTTTTGTTCATCACCATTTTTTTAATATCACCATCCTTTCTGTTTGATGCCCTTCTTTGTGAAATGTATATTTTAGTGTTTTTTTTAGTAAAAGTCTATGAGGGATAACATAATCTTGATCTGAAAAAAATCTTTAATTCCTCTCATTCTTGAATGACTGGTAAAATGAGAATCAAATTCTAGATTGACAGTTATTTTGAATATATTATTTTGAATGCATTATTCCACTGTCTTCTGGCATGTATTGTTATAAATGAGAAATCTGTCAGTCTGTCAGTCTTCTTAAAGTAGTCTTTACACTACTTTTTTTTTGTCTTTGATGTTCTGCAATTTCAGTCTGAGTCTCAGTGTGAAAATTGTTTTTGTATTTCCTGTTTGAAACTTGATGTGATCTTTTAATTTGAGGACTCACATCTTTCTTCTATTCTGGAAAATGTCCAGACTTTATTTCTGTGAATATTTCTCTTCCCCATCCTATTTATTTCTGAGATTCCTAACAGCAAATGTTGTTAACTGCAAGCAAAATAAATCAACTACTTGATTAAATGGGGATAAATGATGGGGGAGATGGAAAAATGAAAACCAGAGAATGAGAAGCCCGGGGGCGCCTGGGTGGCTCAGTCGGTTAGGGGTCCAACTTCGGCTCAGGTTATGATCTTGGGGTCCATGAGTTAGAGTCCTGCATCAGGCTTTGTGCTGACAGCTCAGAGCCTGGAGTCTGTTTCAGGTTCTGTGTCTCCCTCTGTCTCTGCCCCTCCCCTGCTCATACTCTGTCTCTTTCTCTCAAAAATAAATAAACATTTAAAAATGTATTTTAAAAAAATGAGAAGTCCAGGGAAACAAAGCAATGAGCACCCAGTCAAGAGCATGCCACAAAAAGGGCCTGGATGGGATAGCACTGTGTCTCTGCTGCTGAACGTTTAACTTGGTAGCTTGCACAGCCAGCACTACTGATGCTGGACACAAAATTGCCTTTTCACCCTGCTCCACTGAATTCTAGAGACTGGCTATTATTGTGCTGCCTGAAAAGATGTTCCACTGTCAGTATGTTGGCCTACTCTTAGAGCTTTATCTATGACATCACTGTAAGAAAGGATAATAAATTACATTTTTTTTTCTTTTCAGTATCTATAGTGAGATGTAGACTCTATCTTCCACCAATTCCAATATCATGGGACATTTCTTAATAGAGAGTAGCTTCTGTTAGTTACTTCAAGCCCCTGAGTAATAAAAGAAGTGACCATGATTCAATTCTTCGGATGCTTTTCTTCCAAAAAACATTTCAAAAAGTAAGAGGCTATTCCCTAGTACAGGCAAAAAATGTATCCTCCCTCCTCATCTCTAAAGTTTATCAGGTATTTCTGATCCAAGTCTCTATTTTCCTCCATTTCACTTTATGATTTTATCTCAATATGCTGTAATCCACCAGCTGAAATGTAAGTTTAACCATCACCTAAACGCTATACAAATTAGTGGAGAGAACAGAATGTATTTTAATATAAATGTAAAATTTGTTAAATACAGTGCTAACACAGCATAGTGGCTCAGGAGGTTGAACATCTAACTTCTCAGCTCATGATCTCATGGTCCTTGTGTTTGAGCCCCACAACTGGCTTGCTGCTGGCAGAGCCCGCTTCGGATCCTCTGTCCTCTCTTTCCCTCCCTGACTCATGTTCTTTCTATCTTTCTCTAAAACAAACATTTAAACACATGATTTAAAAAAAAAAAAAAAAAAAAAAACCAGAACCCAAAATATGGATAGCTATAATTATTGTTCTCATTACTTTTATTTTCCAGTCAACAGTGAATATTTATGAGCTCAGTTCAATTCATTTCTCAATAATTTTAATTCGTGGTTTATGTTATCATCCCCAATACTATCCGAGTATAAATCCTGATATCTACCAGGAAAATTCCTAGTCTAAGACCATTGTACTAAATGCAGAAGTTAATAAGAAATAGTCCCTTGATATTTAAAATAATTGATATCTAGGAGTTGCAGTTAACATTGCAAAACTGAGGCTGTTTTGACTGAAACATAAATTGTTTCCTAGAAGTGCAATGTAATGTCAAAAAATCTTAATAAATGTGACAATGGCTTAAAGTCCTGGTGATGGAAAAGATGCTATCATTGGAGGATGATTGCCCATGTTAGGCAGTAGCAAAATATTTGGCTTAATAAAATGTAGCTTTTGGAGTAGATGTTGGAAGACAGAATGTTAATAGTGCATATTACTATTGACATACAAGAGTGAGATGACGTCAGAAAATAAAAAGCTCGTTCATCATTAAGTATGAAGAGCACAAGCACGCTAAGAAGTGACAATTTTCCCCTCCCCATCCCTCTACCCTCCATACAACTAAAAAAAGATAAAACTGAAAAGGCCTATTTGCAAAGATTAAATCAAGGTATGGGCTTTACAGTTAGTATTTTTCCTTTCAAATGTATTGAAGTGTAAGTAAAATATAATAGCTTGCATATTTTCAAAGTACATAGTAACATCAGGTTTGATATAGGTACAGAATCCAAAAAACCACTGTCACAAACAAGAGTAGGAGAAAATGCCAACAACTCCTAAAAGTTTTCTTGTTCTTTTTGTAGTCTTACTCACCTTTATGCCTTGCCAGGCAACTGCTGACCTGTTTTCTGTTACTTTTAAAACCAATGAACGGATTAAAGTGTCTCAGAGCAAGGATCATGTTAAGAATGTTGAGCCTATTTGAATTTGTATCCTTTCCATTGTACAGAATGCCTCAGGGGAAATAGGAGTGTGACTTTCCCACTAAAGAATCAAAGATTCAAGATAGTTAGAAATAAAGAAAAAAGCATGAGCTAGCAATCAGAGAAATTTAAAGACGTGAGATTTGTACTTCAAAAATAACATGTGTTGTTTCTGGCACCCTGACTATGTGTAGGAATTAAAGAAGTATAATAGCTTTGGATTTTTGAAAGAATTGTGCTTTCAACAAACAAACAAACTAGCAGTTCGGATGGTTTGAGACCAAAAAAATAAACAGAACAAAGCAAAAAAACAAAAACCAAAAACCCCTGTTGTGTCCCTAATTCAGAAAGCCAACTGAGTAATCTACTGTCAAGGAGAGTTTGGTCCTCTCTAATTTCCAGAAAAAAGAAAAAAAAAATCAAAGTACCAAAGGATCATTCCCCACTCTCAGAGTTGTGAACCCTCTAAATACCTGTCTTGTAAAATTTTAGAAATGATTGCAGTATGCCTCCATGATTAACAACCAGTTCTCTAAGGAAAACAATCCTGATTTGTAGTATTGGCTAGTTTCCCTGGTGTAAATATCTGCACCCTGGCCAGTTTCAAGCTCCCAGTATGATATTAGCTGACCTACAAGTATCCTGAAAATTTAACAATTGGGCTTTATAAACCAATGTAATCTGACACCAGCAGATTATTGACCATGTTATGGACCATGTCTCTTAATCTCCTCTTTATGAAGAAAACTAAGTATTATCGATATATTTTCTGCGTTTCACCCTATGTGCAATGTATGCGCCATGGCTACTCCTTTCGATTCACTGTCACCAGATCAGAGCCGCGTCTAGATAGAACTACCACACAGGACACAGAGTTCTTGAGCTTTGAGACTGAAATTATTATAACTAGCTATAATTTTCAAGATGCTTCTTTTGTGAATGGGTGAGAGTATGGAACATAGAGAAAAAGAATGGGTCAAATATTTGGAGAAACAGATGAACACACAGTGGTAGTCACCAATACTATTGGTCGAATATTTCTGATACGCAATGTTTCAAGAACATAGCAAGAATACAGGGCCTTGCAACATGCGTATTTTACCTCGCTAACTTCTGTTACTCTCCCCCTTGTCTCCTCATCCCCAGACCATCACGTTGGCCACCTTGTTATCCTGACATCTGCTGGGCAAATTCCTAGTCAATTGCACTGGATAGGCAGAGAGTTCCCTCTGCTTGAAACTGTGTTTTCTTAGTTAGCCACCTGACTAGCCACTGGGCTTCTTCAAATCTTTATTTAGCTATGATCACAGAGGGGACTACTTTAATCATGCTGGTTCCAAAATTCAGACACTCCAGATATTCTGACGTTTTACTTTTTTCTCTCCATCATTTCCATTAGCTTACACTATATTATTTCACTTACTTTTGTATGATATGTATTCTTTTTGGCTTGCTTCCAATGAGAATGTAAGTTATGCAAAAGAAAGACTTTTGGTTATTGAAATTATATTTTTCCTATAATAATCCCAAGGTACCGTAACTATCCTTTATACACAGTAGGAGCTTAATAAATATTTATTGAATAAATAATCTTCTGTGTAATTTAAAACAAAATAGTTCAAATATATTCATCTCTCCCCGAATACTGGGTTATGTTCCTTTTTAGGGATTTGAGGATGAGTTAAGCCAACAGTGGAAGTGTTCCATACCAGTCTGGGTGAGGTCTCTTTCAGCTACTGAATCAGCAAGCACTGAGGTTTTAGGGGAAGTGGGATGACTAATATCCTTAGAACAAGTCATTCTGTTCTCATGAATATTAAGAATCTCCTGTACACTGCAAGCCTTTTATTTCAAAAGGGATAAAACTATTCTCCTTTAGTTTTGTCACTCAAATGCTAAATTGCTGCAGGTACCCTTCTAGACAAGTTAGGTTGAAAATTCATCATACATATCAGTTATATCATTGCAGGTTTCTTTTTTAATACTTCCTTTTCCTTTCATTTAAGTGGCCCTAGGCTGTGAAATGACTCAGATCTGGAATTTAGGTAAAATCATTTGAAAACTGTGGTGGAGCAAGCCTGACTTCTTTAATCATCTGAGTCTAGAGTATTCTTTTGCCAATGAAATTAAAGTAGGAACTTGAGGGGATGTTCATATATTTTGATCCTTAGGATACTATGGTCAATTTCATCATATCAAGGATCCTTTTGGGTTAGACTCTTTGATCATTATTTTGACCTTACTTTCTGCAGTTAAATGTTCTACCATGTCTCTGCTATTCTAGTACTGAGACACTTCCATCAAAAGATCTTCCTTTTCCACCACATCTACTAATGTCTGTAGCCTTTTAGAAACTGCCACAACAATGCTTTTTAAAGTTTATTTATTTATTTTGAGTGAGAAAGAGTAGGGAATGGCAGAGAGAGAGAGAGAGAGAGAGAGAGAGAGTTCCAAGCAGCTGACAGCCTCCATGCTGTTAGCTAACACACAGAGCCTGACATGGGGCTCAAACTAGTGAACCATGAGATCATGACCTGAACTGAAATCAAGAGTCCTCTGCTTAACTAATGGGGTCACCCAGATGTCTTGCCACAAAGATGCTTTTAATTTCTCAGTGCCTTCATGAGAAGATATTCTTCTCAGTCTTCAAGGAGAAAAATATAGTAGTGGAACAGTTATACACTGTATTATAATCTATACTAATAGTCTTTTATTTGTATTTATCTTATCATTTTAAGGATTTTATGACAACTTAATCTTGTTTTGCCTCTTGATAATAAGCCAACCAAATAAAGAATTAAAACATTAAAACTAACTGCTTAGGTTAGTACATTAAACCCAGACTGTCTGGCAAATGCATATGAATCATTCATGGTTTCTTAATCTGGACACAGTGGACATTTGGACTGGATTTTTTTTATTGTAAGAGATTACTCTTGTTCATTGTAAAATATCTAGCAGCATCCTTGGCCTCTTACCCATTAGATGGCAAGTAAAATTGACAACCAAACTGACAACCAAAAATGTTTGCAGATATTGTCAAATGTCCCCATGTCTCCTTGAAAGGACAAAACTGCCTATGAATGCGACTACTGACTATAATCAATACATTCAGTCAAAGCTTTTTTTTTTTTGTGGTCAAGCCCTGTCAGAATACATATCCAGATATATTCTCCATGAATGTGCTAACATAAACTGATCATGTCTTGCAATTTCATTGATGGTCTATATCTCCTCTAGCTTTATTGGTTTCCTGAAGCATGCTAGAAGGTGACCCTAATTATACATCTTCGAGATAATGGAAGTGGAGCTTGAGCTATGACTTTCTCTTCCTATGTAACCTCCAGAGGTAAGGCCAGTCAGAATCATTAATCAGAGCAAAGACTGTCTTATTAGCTATGGTAGGTAGGAAAGTTTTGGTTAGTGAGGGAAGCACAAGCATATTCACTTGTTTATGTTTAACTTATCCAATGGATTTTTAATATTAGTTTCATAGTATATATATAATATTAGTAATACATATATTACTTATGGTAAAACACTTATATAAAACTATCATCTTAACCATTTTTAAGTGTATGGTTCAGTAATGGTAAATACATTAAAAGTGTTGCATAACTATTATCACCATCCATCTCCATAATTGTTTTCATTTTGTAAAACTGAAATTCTATACCCATTAGACATAACTCCGTTGCTTCCTCACTCCAGACCCTGGCAACCACCATTCTACTTGTCTATATCTTTGGACCATTCTAAAATACTTCATTTAGATAAAATCATAGAGTATTTATCTTTTTGTGACTGGCTTATTTCTTTTTTTTTTTTTTTAATGTTTTGATTTATTTCTGAGAGAGAGAGACAGTGTGAGCAGGGGAGGGTCAAAGAGAGAGGGAGACATAGAATATGAAGCAGGCTCCAGACTCTGAGCTGGCTGTCACCTGAGAGCCCGACACAGGGCTCGAACCCACGAACTGTGAGATCATGACCTGAGTCAAAGTCAGACGCTTAACCGACTGAGCCACACAGGCACCCCTTGACCCCTTGACTGGCTTATTTCACTAAGTGTGTACTGAAGGTTTATCTGTGTAGTACCATGTGCCAGAATTCCTTCCTTTTTGAGACTGAATAATATTCATTGTGCATATACACCACATTTTGCTCTTCCATTCAACAGTAAGCATCGGGTTGGTGCAATGAGAATAGGATTACAAATATATCCTTGAGACACTGCTTTCGATGATTTTGGTTATATGCCCAGAAGTGGAGTTGTTTAATTGTATATTAATTCTATTATTACTTTTTGAGAAATCACCAGGTTGTTTTCCACAGTAGATGGAAACAATTCTCACCAATATACAAACGTTTCAACTTCTCAACCACACTAACACTTGTTATTTTTCTGTTTTAAACATGTTTTAAAAAATCTTAGTTTATTATTTATTTTGAGAAAGAGGTTTTGAGTGGGGGAAGGATGTAGAGAGAGGGAGAGAAAGAAACCCAAAATGCAAAGCCCATTATGTGGCTTGAACACCTGACCTGTGAGATCATGACCCGAGCTGAAATCAAGAGTTGGGCGCTTAACCGACTGAACCACCCAGGTGCCCATTTTCCATTTTTTTTATAATAGCCATCCTAATAGTTGTGAAATAGTACCTAATTGTATTTTTATTTGTATTTCCTTAAGGCCTAGTGATTTTGAACATCTTTGTACATGCCTATTTATCATTTATATTTCTTTCTTTGTAGAAACATCTATTAAAGTCCTTTGTTCATTTTTTGATTGAATTGTTTGGTGTTTTTGTTTTCTGTTGTTGTTGTTGAGTTTGGGGAGTCTTCTATATACTTTGAATATTAATCCTTTATCAGATATTTGATTTGTAAACTATTCTGCTACTCTGTGGACCACTTTCTTATTCTGTTGATAGAATCTTTTGATGCATAATTTTGAAAGAATCATGAAGTCCAATTGTCTAGTTTTTGTTGTTGCCTGTGCCTTGGTGTTATATTCAGAAATTTTTGCCAGATCTAATGTGAAAGTTTTGCTCTTTGTTTCCTTCTAAGAATTTTAAAGTTTTAAGTCTTTCTTTCAGGTCTTTGTTTTTCTAATTTTTGTTTGTGGTGCTAGGTAAGAGTTCAACTTCATTCTTTTGCATGTGGACATCCACTTTTTCCAGCACCATTTATTGAAAAGGCTGTCCTTTCCTCTTTAAATGGTCTTGACATCTTTGTCAAAAATTATTTGACCATATATGTGAGGGTTTATTTCTGGGCTCTCTATTCTATTCCACTGGTTGATATTTCTCACTTCATGCCAGTATCACACTGTTTTGATTGCTGTAGCTTTATCGTAAGTTTTAAAATGAGACATTTGTTCTTTTTCAAAATTGTTTTGGCTCTTCAGGGTCACTGGAGATATCATATGAATGTTAGGGTAGGTTTTTCTATTTTTACAAGAAATATTGTCAGGAATTTGATAAAGATGCCATTGAGCCCATAGATAATTTTGGATAGTGTGGACATATTAATACTCTTAAGTCTCCCACCACAAAAACATGGGATTTGTATCCATGTATGTCTTTTAATTTCTTTCAGCAATATTTTTATTTTTCACTGTACAAGTCTTTCTCCTCCTTGGATAAATTAAGTCTTAAGTATTTTATTCCTTTTGGTGCTATTGTAAATGGAATTATTAAACTTCTTTTTCAAAATGTTTATTGTTAGTGTATAAAAATGCAAATGATTTTGGGGTTTCAGCTTATAATCCTGTAATTCTGCTGAGTTCATTTATTAGTTCTAACATGTTTTTGTGTGGAATCAAGGGATTTCTACACTTAAAATCAATTATCTGTGAACAAAAATAATTTTATAACTTCTTTTCTAATTTGGGTGATTTTACCTCTTTTTTTTATTACCTGATTTCTCTGGCCAAGATTTCTAGTACTATGTTGAATACAATGGGGAAACAGGGCATCCTTGTCTTGTTTCTGATCTTAGAAGAAAAGCTTGCAGTCCTTTGCTGCTGAGTATGAAGTCCATGATGGATTTTTTCTATATGGCTTTTATTATGTTAAGGTAGTTTTCTCTTATTCTAAGTTTTTTAAGAATATTAATCAAAAAAGGGTGTTTAGGGGTGCCTGGGCAGCTCAGTCAGTTAAGCATCCAACTCTTGATTTCAGCTCACATCATGATTTCAAAATTCATGAGGTTGAGCCACTCGTAGGCTCTGTTCTGGGTATGGAAACTGCTTACGATTCTCTCCTTCTCTCTCTGTTCCTCCCCTCCCATTCTCAAATTAAAAAAAAAAAGAAAAGAGTTATTAATTTTATCAGATGCTTTTGCTGCATCAATTGAGAAGATCATGTAGTTTTTTTCTTCATTTTGTTAACATGGTACATTACATTGATAAATTTTTGTATATTGAAACATCCCTGCCTTTCAACAATAAATCCCAATTGTTCATGGTATATAATCTTTGAATAGGATGATGAATTCAGTGTGTTAGTGTTTTGCTGAAAATTCTTTTTCACCTATTGTTTATAAGAGATAATGGTATGTAGTTTTTTCCTTGTAATGTCTTTGGCTTTGGTATCAGGGTAATGCTGGCCTCATAAAATGAATTCATAAGTGTTTCCTCTTCTTCAGGTTTTTTTTTTTTTTGAGGGTGGGAAAGTTTGAGAAGAATTGGTGTTAGTTCTTTAAATGTTTGGTAGATTTCACCAGTGAAATAATCATGTCCTTTGGTGGAATATTTTTTTTTGTAATATATTTATTTATTTTTTTTTTCAAATAGTTTATTGTCAAATTAGTTTCCACATAACACCCAGTGCTCATCCCCACAACTGCCCTCCTCCATGCCCATCCCTCCTCCCCCCCACATCCATCAGTCCTCAGTTTTTGTCAGCATTCAAGAGTCTCTCATGGTTTGCCTCTCTCCCTTTCCCCCACCATTTCCCCCCTTCTTCTCCCGGTTGGTCCTCTGTTAAGTTCCTCCTAGTCCTCCTATACGTGCACACATATGATATTTGTCCTTCTCTGCCTGACTTATTTTGCTCAGCATAACACCCTCAAGGTCCATCCATGTTGCTACACATGGCCAGATTTCATTGTTTCTCATTGCCATGTAGTATTCCATGGTATAGATGAACCACATCTTCTTGATCCATTCGTCCGTTGATGGACACTTAGGCTCTTTCCATGTTTTAGCTATTGTGGAGAGTGCTGCTATGAACATTGGGGTACATGTGCTCCTATGCCTCAGCATTTCTGTATCCCTTGGGTAAATTCCTAGCAGTGCTATTGCTGGGTCATAGGGGAGTTCTATTGTTAGTTTCCTGAGGAACCTCCACACTGTTTTCCAGAGGGGCTGTACCAGTTTACATTCTGGTGGAATATTTTTAATCACTGAATTAATCTCTTTATGTTACAGATTATTCAGATTTTATACTTTTGTGATTTAGGTTTTGTGTTATTAGAAACTTGTCCATTTTATTTAAATTATCCAATTTGTTGTCATACAATTGCTATTAGTACATTTTTCTAATAATTTTATTTAAATTTCTATAGAATCAGTAGTAACGTTTTCACTTTCATTTTTAATTTTGGTGATTTGAATCTTCTCTTTTTCTTTTTTTTTTTTTAATATTTTTTTAATTTATTTCTAGGAGAAGGAGAGACAGCGTGAGCAGGGGAGGGTCAGAGAGAGAGAGAGACACAGACTCCAAAACAGGCTCCAGCCTCTGAGCTGGCAGTCAGCACAGAGCCTGACGCGGGGCACGAACCATGAAGCGCGAGATCATGACCTAAGCTGACTAAGCCACCCTCATCTTCTCTTTTTCTTAATCTATCAGCTAAATGTTTATTGATTCATTTTTTTTTTAAAGAACCAACTTTGATTTTATTTTCTCTGTTGTATTCCTATTCTCTATTTCTTTTATCTCTGCTCTTATCTATTATTTCGTCTCTTCTGCTAGCGTTGGGCTTAATTTGTTCCTTTTCTAGTCCCTTTAGTGGTAAAGTCAGCTTATCAATTTGAAATATTTCTTGCCTTCAATATAAGTCTATAAAACTACAAATTTCCCTCTTAGCATTGTTTTCATTGTGTTTTATAAGTTTTGCTACTTTTTAAGTTTTCATTTATTTTTAAGTGATTCTAATTTTTCTTGTCATTCCTTCTTTAATGTATTGTTTAAGAGGATGTTATTTAATTTTCACAATTTTTGAATTTTCTGTTTTTATATCTGTTACTAATTTCTAATTTCATCCCATTATGGTTAGAGAAGGTGTTTTGTATAATATATTTTTAAAATCTTATTTGTAAATTTATAGGCTGACATATGATATACCCTGGAAAATGCCCGGTGTACTTTGAGAATAACGTGTATGCTGTTGTAGTTGGATAGAATATTCTGATATGTTTGTTATATCAAATTGATTTATTGTGTCTAAGTTTTCTATTTCCTTATTTATATTCTGTCAGGATATTGTATCCATTACTGACAGGAGGGTATTGAAGCATCCAACTATTATTGTAAAAATGTTCTGCCCTTCAGTTCTGTCAGTTTTTGCTTCATATATTTTGATGGCTTTTTTTAGAACAAATATTTATAATTACTATATATTCC
Source organism: Hyaena hyaena (assembly GCF_003009895.1). Lineage (NCBI taxonomy): Eukaryota > Metazoa > Chordata > Mammalia > Carnivora > Hyaenidae > Hyaena > Hyaena hyaena. The sequence goes on along the minus strand of NW_024081091.1, from coordinate 251,398 downwards.
TGATTTGAACTTTGTATTAATATATAATGTTCTTATTAGTCTTGGGTAGTCTATTTTATTTGAAGTCTAATTTGTCTAATATTAGTATAACTACCCCTGCTGTGTTTTAATTACCATTTACATGGAATATCTTCCTCTTTTACTTTCAATCTATTTATATCTTGGAATCTAAGATGGGCCACTTGTAGACAGCATATACTTGGATCACATTTTCTTAGCCATTCTGCCAATCTCTCTCTTTTGATGATAGAATATAATCCATTTATAGTTAAAATACTTATGGATAAAGAGGGAGTTACTTCTGCAGTATAATATTTCTTTTCTATATACCTTAAAAATTTTTATCCCTCATTTCTTGCATTACCATTTTCTTTTGTGTTTAGCTAATGTTTAAGTTCCTTTCTCATTTCCTTCTGTATATAGTCTGTAGTTATTCTCTTTGTGGTTACCATGGGATACGTTTAACATCCTAAAGTTATAACACTTTAATTTGAATTTCTACCAGCTTACCTTTAATAACATATAAAATTTTACATTTTTGGGATGCCTGGGTGGCTCAGTCGATTAAATGTCCGACTTTGGCTGAGGTCATGATCTCATGGTTCATGAGTTCGAGCTCTGCATCAGGTTCTCTGCTGTCAGCACAGAGCCCACTTCAGATCCACTGTTTCCCTCTCTCTCTGTCCCTTCCCTGCTCTCTCTCTCTCTCTCTGTCTGTCTCTCTTAAAAATATATAACATAACCAGTAAAATATGTAAGCAAATATATCCTCTTAAAAGTTTTACACCTTTAACAACTCTGTCCCCAGTCATTTTGGTTGCTGATGTCACAAAATTACATCTTTGTACATTATATTCCTCAAAATATAACAAAATATAAACTGATAATTCTTTTAAATGCATCAGTCTCTTAAATTATGTAGAGGGCAAAATATGGCATCATTGACTAGCTTTTAGACTATTATCTTTAAATCACATGATGTGATGACCTCTTACATCATGCAGAAAACAAAACTGGAGTGACAAACTGTTGTTACAATATTATTGGCTTTTATCATTGTTCATGCATTTACTTTCATTGAGATTTTTAGTTCTGCGTATTACTTCAAGTTACTGCTAGAGTTCTTTCATTTCATGCTGCAGTACTCCCTTAAGCATTATCTTCAGGGCAAGTCTAGTCATAGAAACTCCCTAAATTCTTGTTTATCTGGAGATATCTTAATTTCTCCCTCACTTTGGAAGGACAATTTTGCTGGATATAGAATTTATGGTTGAAAGCTTTTTTTGATGTGTGTGTCTCTGTTTCCCTTTAGCACTTTGAACATATCAACCCACTGCCTCTGGCTTTTAAAGTTTTGGATGAGAAATCTAAGTAATCTTCTTGAGGAATATTTGCATGTGACAAGTTGTTGCTCTTTTGCTGCCTTCAAAATTCTGTATTTGTCCTTAGATTTTAAAAGTTTGATCACAGTACGTCTCACTGTGTGTGAATTCATTTTACTAGGAGTTTGTTCAATTTCTTGAATGTTTATCATCATTTATTTCATCAACTTTGGAAAGTTTTGACCCATTATTTCTTGTAATATTGTCCCTGCCTCTTTCTCAAGTACAGGCCATACTCGGCTTTTCTTTGTATGCCTAGTGGTGTGTTGTTGTTGTTAAAAATTGAACATTTGTAACATGGTAGCTGGAAGTCAGACTCTCCCTCTTACCCAAGGTTTGCTATTTTTGTATCTGTGAATATTTTGAAACTGTTTCAGTAAGTTTCAAGTTTCTATTATTGATCAGTCTTGTGATGAAATATGTATATTTGTTTCTGGAATAATATGACTCTGTGATGCTGCTGTTATTAACATTATTATTATTATTATACATTATGTTCAAATTCATCGTGATGTAGTTTTTTATTTATCCAAGTTCTTTTACCAGGGATTAGTGGTTATACAAGTTCAACAACTTCACAACACGTTTTCATGTAAATTTATCTGAGGTTCCTGTATTCTTTAAGTAATGTGAATTTAGAATTCCCAAACATGACGTATATAAAAGGCTCTAACTTCTCAGTATTTCTCTACTGCTTTAGAATTCTGAATGGTCAGCGTGATTCCAGAATAAAACAGAGTTCTGAATTTTTATTTTGATGATGTGCCATTTTTATAGCTACTCTCTTTATGTGATAACACAGACCCAGAATTTATAGCAAAATATGAAAAGTATTTGTTTCTTATCTCTGTACAGATGTTAACATCCATACTAACAGTTGTTCAGATCTTTATCTAGTTCTGATTTACCTGCGATTTTTCTGGATTTAAGCCCTATTCAAAAATCTTGACTATGATACCATGATGTCTGTTTTTCTGTTTGATTTCTTAATTTTTTCCTTCTTGGATTGAGCTAAGGCTTTTCTGAAATTATTATATATTCATTGCTATATATTTTTAGTGATTAGATGAAGTGTGAGAGTCTCGCACAAATTTGAATATGCCATATCAAATAGAAGTCAACATCATCAGGGACTCAATTGTTTTTTGAAACTTTATTTACTTTGAGAGAAGGAAAGAGGGAGGGAGAGAGAGAGCACGCGCGCGTGCACACCCAAGTGGGGGAGGGGCAGAGAGAAAGAGAGAGAGAAAATCCCAAGCAGGTTCCACGCTGTCAGCACAGATTAACGTAGGGCTCAAATTTACAAACTGTGAGATCATGACCTTAGCTAAAATCAAGAGTTGGACACTTAAACAACTGAACCATCCAGGTACCCTAAGTCCTGAATTATAATATGTATTATATTAAAAATTTTCTGAGATACCAAAAGTAAAGAATTTGAGTCACATCCCAGAGATAAATTGATATAAATTTGAACAATTCAGGTATTGGTCTCCCAATTCTAGTACTTTGATAAGTTTGCCATATTTGGATTTTTTTACTCAAAAGGTACAAAAATTAATGTGGATTAACAGATAGCAGTCTGTAATTGCAAAGCATTCTTTAAAGACACATTTTTTTCCCCTATTCAATAAATGTTAATGGAGCACCTTCCATGTACCAAATAGTTTCAATTACTGAGGATATGTTGATAAATGATACAGAACTACTTATTACTTTCATTGAATTTATGTTCTAATTTGGGACTCAAATATTTTTATATATACAGTTACTAAATAAATGATATAGGTACAGGTTATATAAATAAGTTTTAAAAAGTTAATTGGGGAAAAATTGAAGATGTAAAAGTAAATAATAATTAGAATGATGAAGGAAACCTTATTGAGGTGTAAATTTGGAGAGAATCTGAACAATGTGTGTGTGGGGGGTGGGAGTAGTTGATTTGAAACGAGTGAGAAGATATTTCAAGTAGTGAGAAACAAAAATTTATATGCTCTGACATAGGAATAAATTTGACATGTTAGAAGAAGATGGAGGATACTAGTATGAATAAATGGAATAAAAGAGGAAGATTTTAGAATAGGAGGTTGAAGATAGAGTCAAGAGCCATTGTGAGTCAGATTGGGGAATTAATATTTCACATAGGGGTGCCTGGGTGGCTTAGTTTGTTTTGCGTCCGACTTTCTCTTAGGTCATGATCTCTCGGTTTGTGGGTTCGAGCCCCGCGTCGGGCTCTGTGCTGACTGCCAGCTCAGAGCCTGGAGCCTATTTCGGAGTCTGTGTCTCTCTCTCTCTCTGACCCTCCCCTGCTCACGCTGTCTCTCTCTCTCTCTCCTAGAAATAAATAAAAATATTTTTTAAAAAAATATTGCACATAGATTTACAGTTGCTTATCAGCTGACTTTGAGATAAGGAACTTATTCTAGTTTATCTGGATGTTTCCAATATAATCATAAATGTCCTTGTAAATAAGAAAGAGTAAATCAGAAGCATCAGTGTCAGAGTGATACAAAATGAGAAAGACTCAATTGGCTATTGCTGCCTTTGAAGATGGAAGGAGGCTACGAGCCAAGGAACATGGACAGCCAAGAGAAACTGGAAAATGGAATATGAATCCTCTCCTAGATCCTCCAGGAAGGAGGACACAGCCCTCCAGACAACTCGATTTTAGCTCAGGGAGATTAATTCTTGACTTCTAATATTTAGGACTCTAATGTAATAAATTTATATTGTTTAAGGCACTATTTTGGGATTCTTTGTTACAGCAGTAATAGGAAATTAACACAGGTGATATCATCTAGGGTCTTAAAGTAGGTTTTGTTCTAACTTTGTATAAACCCACTAGAACACATTAAGTAGAAAAATAATGTATTATGCTTTACTAATTTACAGTAATTTACAGTATTCCTGCTGACGCATGGAGAATAGACTACATGGAATTATAGCATAAACAAGGAGACCACTTGGGAGCATATTGTAATATTTATATAAAAGGAGATGGGAGCTTGGACAGGATTATAACTATGACCATGGTGATATAGAGTTATGTTCAAGTTATATTTTAAATGTAGGGCTAACTGTATTATTGATATGAGCCATGTTCCATAGGTTGTTGGTTCTAACATTCACAGGTTTGAGATAAGAAAGAATATACAGAAAATTAACAATATAAAAAAATGGGTTGAAGTAAAAGAATATCTAGTAAAGTATATGTACTGGAAACCAAGTGAAAAAATATTTATGATAAGTAGGACAGATCAATTATGTCAAAACTATTGAAAAGCAAAATGAAAATCCAGAACTGAACATTGCCACTGAGGGATATTTTGCGACCTTGCTGTATATACTGATTTAATAGAAGGAGGGGACAAAGTCTTTTTGCACTAGATTTAAGAAAGAAGGGGGGCAAAAAAGTAAAGCTGGTGAGTTGTTAATCCTTTAATATTTATTTATATATCAAGTATGTTAATTCCCTGACAATTCCAGAAAGAAATTGGAGAAAGTAATTCTATTACCTAAAAATAAAATATTTTGATGAGAAAAAAGAAATCTTTACTAAAATATTCATGTTTTGGAATACAATCCAGTATCTGATGACAACAGGAAAAGTTTAGTGGCGTCCCTTAAAGTTGTTGAGTCAATTGGCCTATAATCTTAAGTTCTTAAGTGCCACTTCTAACTCTTAATATCTACTGTCCATTACCACTTCCCTATAATTAAGTACTTCTCTTTTCCCCATCTAACAAAAAGAAAAGAGAACATTATGACTTAGTTTCACAATTAATTCAATAACCTGAATTAATTTAATAGCATTCATAAAATCGAAGCCAACATAAAAATTATGTTCTCTGTTTATCTGAAGAGTTTAAATAACCATTTATTTAACAAATGTTTGAGATAGAAATAGGTAGAGGTACTAGATATATTAATTAGACGTCAGTTCACTTGATTCATATTTATTTTAGTTTTCAATGCTGAATGTGTACTATAGCATATAAAATTTGATTTGAAAGATTTGTGTTTGCATGTTTATTTGACTCAAATATTTACATGTCTAGAATATAGAAAACATATAATTTTATAACTTGAAAATATGTAGAAATAGATGAAAGTAGTACCAGTCAGTATAGTTTGCCCATTTATGCAAAATTTATTTGCATTTCAAGGTGTATGCATTAAACATGTTTATATTTCTCTTTGTTTTATTTTTTAAAAAATTTTGTAACATTTTAAATGCCATAGTGAGCTAGAAAAGACATGGATTATATTTATGCAAAATATAACAAAACCATTCAACATATTTTCTCTTCTGCTTGACAGAATTATAGCTTGCTTACAAGAAGAAATGTGCAGCTTAGGAAAAATTAAAATGATAATGTTGTTCATAATATTTCTCAGAAAATATACCTGTAGGAATCATAGTCCTCTAAAGAAATTTCTACCCTTATTCTTTTTCCTAGTTTCCTTTCCCCCCAAAAAAGTGCTTTTGAAACCTCTTTTATTATAATTTATTGATAATGCCATACAAGTGGGAATAAAAATTGAGGGTTATGTTTGCCAGTGTTTGACATCAACATGGGTGCTAGCTCTTACTACATTCATTAATATTGTTTTACTATCATAGAGAATAATATTATGTGTCTCAACATTATATTAAATGTTGGCTAAACTATAGTATAGTAAAAGCCCACGCACTGAAACCAAATTAGTTTTAAAATCTGTATCCTTTACTATATAGCCACATTAAGATAACAATAACAATTTAAAATTATTGAACAATTGCAATATCTTATGCACTGAACTCCATTTATTTCAAGAGTCATGGCATTAATACAACAATCCTATGAAATATGCATAAAGAATAATTTCACTATTATAGAGTTAGTAAGTAACAGAGAAAGCTAATGTTAGAAAACCATGGCTTTAAATATTTGTTCCTCCAAATACTTTTCATCTGTGAGTTAAAAGAAATGATAATGTTGCTATAGGTCCTCATATATATGAAATAAATGATGACTACAGTTCATTAAAGTAATTTTCAACATTTGCTGAGAAACTAATCAAGAAGTCCTAGGTGAAACATGGACTACACAAATCAAATTGCTAGAGTTACATCAGGAAAATAGTGGATTATGAAACTCGAAGCCCTCATACCCCACAGAAACATTTAAAACACAAATAAAGAGAATAAAAACAAGACCAAATAAAAACTATTAAAGACATGCTAAAATAACCTTATAAGAACTCTGGAAAACAAAGGTCTACAGCAAACAAATGAACGCCCACTCAAAAAAGCCACATTCAAAAGAGCAGGAAATTCATGTTATTATCATTGACTTGCCCCACCCTCCCACCATGGTGCAATCTTGTTAAATAGGAGGCAACAGCTTAGTTCCCCATACCCTGTTTTGAGTGGGAAGACATTATTTGTAATATTCTTATCTGTCTGGGGACTTTCTGAAGGACTGGGCTCTCTTCCATCTAACAGCGTTCAGACAAAGGGGTTGGGGGAAGTGATGTAATCTGTGTGTCAGACAGAAAGAAGCAGTGGGTGCTGCTTGAAAGAGCTGTGGGGAGACAAAGATCCACAGACTAGGCTAAAAGAATACAGGTAGAGTCATACAGTAGATCTAAGATGCTGAGGTGAAGCTGTGGAAAAATGCTTTGTGAAAGTAAGATATTCAAATGCAGCTGTGTATATGGAGACTTAAACACACACACACACACACACACACACACACACACACACACACACAGGCCCTGACAAGATGTCTGCTCAGAAAGACCTGACAAAATCTTAAGCCTTCATCTCAGCTTATCTTAAGGATAAAAGAATACCTCGAGTATTCTTTGTAGATGTTTTCTCAATACAAAGTCAGTATACAAAGACTAGGAGAGTTGGCTTTCTGTTCAAGTGCCTAATTTTTAATAACAACAAATTTTAAAGACTCCAGGAAATGTGGTCCTTCAAAAGAACAAAATAAGGGGCACCAGGGTGGTTCAGTCAGTTAAGCATTCGACTCTTGATTTTGGCTCAGGTCCTAATGTCATGGTTCAGTTCATGCATTTGAGCCCTGTATCAGGCTCTGCACTGACAGTGTGGAGCCTGTTTGGGATTCTCTCTCTCTCTCTCTCTCTCTCTCTCTCTCTCTCTCTCTCCTCTCTCTGCTCCTCCCCAACTCACACACACAATCTCTCTCTCTCTCAAAATAAATAAGCTTGAAAAAAAAAAAACAAAAAAACAAATTAAATCTCTAGAATCTGTTCCTGAAGTCATACAGACATTGTAGTAACCAAAGACTTTAAAACAACTGCCTTAAATATGATCAAATAGTTAAAGGAAAACACAAAGAACTTAAGGAAATCAAGAAAATGGTATGTGAACAAAACCTGAATTTCAACAAAGAAATTATAAAGAGGAACTCAATAGAAATTCCAGAGATGAAAAAACAATTAATTGGGAAAAAAATCACTAGGATCAAACAACTGATTCAGAATCAGTAAAAGTGAAAACAGGATATTTAAAATTCTTGACTCTGTGGAACACAAAGAAAAAAAAAACAATCAAGAAAAGTGAACCTAAGGGCTTTACAGTATATTAATTGGAATAATATACCCATTATAGGATCCCAAAAAGAAAAGACAGAAGGAGGTAGTGAGATTCTTAGAGGAATTAATGACTAAAAATTTCCCAAATGTAAGGAAGACATGATGTATAAATACAAAAGGTCCAGAAACTCTAGGAAGGTTAAATCTAAATAGGATCACACTGAGGTACCCTATAATCAAACTGTTAAAAGACATAGAGAATCTTGAAAGCAGCAAGATAAAAGCAACTCCTCAGTGGGTCCTCAATGAGAATATCAGTCAATATCTTATTAGAAAAGTTGGAGGCCAGAAGGCAGTGAGATGTTATGTTCAAAGTGTTATGGGGAGATGGGGACGATAGATGACAGAGAATTCTACATCAGTTTTCATATATTTTATAAAATAAACTTGTAAATTTGGAGAGAGAAAAAGACTTTAGGGATTTTTGTGTTGATTGGATCTTTAAATAAATTTGTGACATTTGTGGACAATAATAATGAATATTTTAGTATGAGATTTCACTCAAAGTATTTAATCATTCTTTAATTTCCCTCAACAATAATTTATAGTTTTCAATGTATATTTTGCATCCATTTTATTCAATGTATTGCTAAATATATTGGTTTCTTGGAGCTGTAGTAACAAATTGCTATAAACTTGGTATCTTAAAGTAAGAGAAATATTTATTGCATAGCTCTGGAGGCCAGAAGTCTAAACTCAAAATGCCTGAAGGCCGGCATGCTCTCTGGCATCTCTAGGGAGACTCTCCTTACCTCTTCCAGCCTCTGTGGGCTCTCAGTATACTTTGGCTTAGGGCAGCATCACTCAGATCTCTGCTTTTCTTTTCATATTGCCTTTTCTCTGTGCTTCTTTTATACAGACATTTATGATTGAGTTTAGGTCATGTGGGTAATCCAGGATAATCTCATTCTGAGATCTTTTATTCACTTGCAACTGCTAACACTTTTTACAAAACAAAATGTAACATTCACATGTTCTGGGGATTATCAGAATATGGGCATATATCTTGGTGGGGGGGACACAATTAAACCCACTACACTAAGTATTTTATGTTTTTTGGATAATATTGTGATTTTTTTTATTTCTAATTTTATCATCATATGTGATAGTTTTATGTAAAAATGCAATACATAAAATTGATTTTTGTATATTGGCCCTTTATCATAAGACGTTGCTAAACCTACTACTTAGTCTACTTTAAAATTTTTTTTTGGGAGGGAGTTTGGGTTTCACAGTCAGATAAGCACCTGATTCTTGATTTTGACTCAGTTCATGAGATTAAGGTTCTTGAGACTGAGTGGCCTCCAGGTTGGTCTCTGTGCTGTCAGTGCAGACTGGTGCTCTCTTTCTCCCTCTCTCTCTGCCCCACCTCTGCTCTCTCTCTCAAAATAAATAAACTTATAAAACATTTTCTGAAGTAATCTTTACACTCCATAGGAGACTCAAACTCACCCTGAGATTGAGTCATATGTTCTACTGACTGAGCCAGCTTGAAGCCCCTCTTAGTTCTAGTTTATATATCCTGAGATTCTTCAGGATACTGTATGTAAACATTTATGTCAGTTGTGAGTAATGATAATATTACTTCTCACTTTTGAAGCTTTATACATTTTTTCCTTATTTTACTGATTAAATACTACAGTACGATTTTGAATAGAAGTGGTAAAAGTTAACATACTTTTTGTTTCCAGTTATAATGGGAAAGTGTTCAATATTTCACCATTAGGGATACTAGTTACAGTTTATGTAGATGCCCTTTACTATACTGAGAAATGTCCATTCTAAAAAAAATCGTCAAAATGAAATACCAATTAGTAACTCTACATAATGAAATATTTTTTTTAAATGCTCATGTTTGGTTTCCTTGTACGCTTATAGGATATATGCAAATATACACAATTTTGTGTAAAATAATTTGACAACATAATTTCATATGCTTTCACCTAGTATCTTCAATCTAGAAAAATGAGGTAGAGAAGATATTTCTATGGAATGATTAAAAGGAAAATTAAAATATTTTAAGAATAGGTAAGAGATGAAACAATAAAGGTAGCAAATGATGAACACCAGTTTGAGATTTCTTAAAGAAAGGTAGTAACGTAATCTCAGTGCTTCAAACTACTCATTAAGACTTCAATTCATGATCTTGCCGATGTCTTGAACACTCTGCCTCCTTAATTTTTATACCAGGTGAAATTCTACCTTCAAATCAAATGTCAGCTTCCAAATACAAATGAATAATTCCATGTTGCATGTGGGCTGCAAACATTTTGTTCCACACTGCAGTTTGGTGAGAGCTGGTTCTAGCATTTGGAGGAGTCTACAGAGCAAAGTGGCTAAGGATATTCTTTTTGCAAGCTGCCTGCCTGAATTGAAATCTTAGCTCCACAGTGACTAAAATTGTTGTGTGATCTAAGCCAAGTTATTGAAACCCTCTGGACTTATATTATAGTCTGCAAAACGCAATTATAGAAAAAGTACTAATGTCATTATGAGGGTAAGGATTGACTTAGTTAATGCTTATGAACCTTTTGACTAAGAGCACTCACTGTTTTCACTATTATTGTTCATTTGTATTTCTGCCTCTCTCATTAGACTGTGAAGCCCTTGAGTACAATAACTGCCTTTTAATTTTTCAGAAGTTTAGAATAATATTGCAAAATTCAGACAGGCCAGAAATCTATTTTTTCACATGCAACAAACCTCCAAAATCAAATATAATCAGAATGCAAATATTCTTAATATATTCAATATATTTATTAATTTTTTGATGTTATAGACATTATAGTGATGGGTTTAAGAACTTTCCCCAGAAATCAGTCATTTTAAAATAAATTCATTATCTATAAATGATCAGATGGACTTAACTCAAATTTGGGGAATAATTTGAAAATATTAAGAGTTATTACAATAATAAATTCTGGCTTGATATGAACATAATTACAGAAAAAATTAAATTAGGAAGACTCAATTTTTCAAAAGCTTATACATGCCTTTCTAAATTATCAAATAATATTTCGAATACTTACCATGATTTATAGGTATCTTTCATGAATCCACTGTCTCACTCAGAGATCTGATACTTTTACTGCATAAGCCACCCTTGAAAGTGATTTAATGCTTCAGCAGGTTTTGAATGTTTTTAAATGATTCTCCAAATTTGGCAAGATCTACTTGTCCATCTGTAGATCAATTCCTCTGTGCAGAGTGCATTGTTCACATGTGGGCCATAATGTGCACACAAATATTCAACTTAATTAGAACTCTCAGAATCTTTGAAATTAGAGACACCAGGAAAGCATTAATTAGAGCCAAATAAAATTTAAAATATCTGGTGTGTGTTAGCTCAAACTGTTTCTGGTGTTGTTACCATATATATATTGTACTAAGTTAACTCACAACTACTGAGACTACCCTCACAACTAGGGTGATTAGAAAGCTTTGCACTGACCCCTTGGTCTCACGCTCAGAAATTCTAATTTGATTGTTCTAGGGAAGAGCCCAAGCCTAAGTAGTGATTGATTCTAATATGCACTCCTGGTTAAGATTATTGATATAGATGAGTTATCTTCCAAGTTCAGCTTCTAAGCCCAATGCCTACAATCCTCAAAGATTTTATGGTAGGCAGTCTTGTAAAACACCCTCCAAAGGTATCCCACTCTGATCCCTAGAAACTGAGAATATGATGAGGTATCGCCTTGGTGATTATGTTACATTATATGGCACAGGTGACTTTAAGAGACCTAAGCTATCTGGTAGGCCTGATATAATCACATGAGCTCTTAAAAGCAGAGAACCATCTCCATCTGGTAACAGAAGGAAAAGATTCATAATACAAGAATCATTTAACGTGCTGACGTTGGCTTTGTAGATGGAGGAAGCTCGATAAAGGAACTCTGGCTGCTAGCCTTTAGAAGTTGAGAGTATCGCTTGACTGAGAACTAGTGAAAACAAGGGCCTTTGGTCCTATAAAACTGAATTTGGAAGCAAAATCTTCTCCAGATAAGAACCCAGGCTGGCTGAGACCCAGAATTTGGCTTTATGAGATCCTAAGCAGAGAATAGTCAAGCCCACCTGGACTTCTGACCCGCAGAAACGTGAGTTAATAAATGGGTGTTTTTTTAAGCCTCTTGGTTACTGCTAATTTCTTACTCAGCGATAGAAAACTTACATAGAACTCAAAGAAATTTTTTAAAACAAATCCTCAGGTCTCTTATTCTAGTTTTCACAAATAAGTGTTCAAAACTTTAAGTTCTGGGGCTATCTCTCTTCAACTATCCTATTTCTCAGTAATAACCTCTGTTCAGCCATTACGTCCCAAATACTTCTATTTTCAAGTTCACTGAGTTCCTCACCCCCTTATGAAGGAATTCCTATTCCTTCTTTCATGTCTGAAAACCTGTTTCTTTCATAAAGACACCATTTCCTGTTTAGGCCCCATGAACAGCTTTCCATTATTGCTTCTAGCTCAATTATTTGCCACCAAAATTATTTGTTTTTTTTCTAGGAAAAAAACAACAACAAATACTACCACCCAATAAAATATAAAGCTTTGTGAACCCTGTCATTTTTTAGATTCTCTTTCCCATCAATCTGTGCTTCATTCCTAATGATTAACATCTGTTAAATTCTTAGACAGTGACTCTCTTCCACAGAAAACATTGGTCATTTCTTTGAATGGCTTACACTATATGGATAACTTCTGATAATTTTGCTCCACTGTTTCTTAACCTCCTGATTAATGAATAGCATTTTAAATTTTTTTTAATGTTTATTTTTGAGAGAGAGAGAGAGAGCGCGAGCGAGCTGTAGAGAGAGAGGGAGACACAGAATCTGAAGGTGGCTCCAGGCTCTGAGCTGTCAGTACAAAACCCTACGCGGGGTTCATTCAAACTCATGAATGGCAAGATCATGACCTGAGCTGAAGTCAGCCGCTTAACCGACTGAGCCACCCAGGTGCCCCTGAATAGCATGTTTTAAATGTTTCTTTAGCAACGGAAACTTTTGATCCTCCTGCTACATTCTAATCTCTAAAATTGCCAATTCAAACACATGTGTGTAGTGAAAAAAATAACTTTGACTTCTTTAATTAAAAGGAAAATCATAATTTTTTTTTCTTCTCAGTAGGATGCCCAGTTGATGGACTCTTCTTTTTTCTGTCAATCCTTTTTTCATTTCTTATCCAGCAAAAAGTTTTTAGCAGTCATTAACAACCTAAATTGTGTTGCTTGCATAGCAAAAACACTGTGGAAGAATCTATGTTTATTTCTGTACTTTGTTATACATAGTCATAAATAAAGGGTATTTATCAAACATGATAAATGCAACAAATATGACTGCAACAATTTGACACTTTTTTTCTATAGTGCATACTATTAAAATTCTATGTTCCAATTTAATACCTAATTTGTCAAAACAATGACTTGCAAATTTTTGCATTATTTATAAATACCTAAACTTGGGGTGCCTGGATGACTCCATCAATTAAGCCTCTGACTCTTGATTTGGGCATGGGTCATGATCTCACAGTTCATGGGTTTGAGCCCTGAGTTAGGTAGGCTCTGCTTGGGATTCTCTCTCTCCCACTCTCTTGTTCTCTTGTTCTCTCTCCCCACCCCCACTTGTTCTATTTCTCTTTTTCTCTCTCTCAAAATAAATAAATAACTTAAAAAAATAACTAGACTTATTCTGACTTTTCCACATAGAGAAGATTTGAGAGTGCCTTCTATCAGTCTTCCTATGTCTACAGTTTTATTGTCTGGTATAATACAGGAGGTGTTCCTCCAAATACTTCAGGTAATTGCTTTAGACTCTATAGATTACAGTTTTTATTGCCACCTCTGAAAATTCCGTTACTTTTGTTCTTACATCCAATACCTCTATTTCCCTCATGAAAGAGTATCTCCTATCTTAAAAATACCAGGGCGCCTGGGTGGCTCAGTCGGTTAAGCTTTTGACTCTTGATATCAGCTCAGGTCATGATCTCAGGGTTGTGGGGTTGGGCCCCTACAGCCTGCTTGAGATTCTCTCTCTCTCTCTCTCTCTCTCTCTCTCTCTCTTCCTGCCTCTCCCCTGTTTATGCCCTTTTGTGTGCTTTCTCTCAAAATACATAGACATTAAAAAGACATACCAAGCATACAATATTAACTGGATATTGACCTCCTTTTGTCTAGCCTGTTATAGATGCATTTATTCTTTCATTAACTTTCCTGACACCCCCTGATCTGATTTCAACCTGATTTATAGTCTCATTTAAGGTTACCAATGGGCAGTACTTCTTTGATATTGTATTTAGTATTTCATAATCGTTGTCTGTTTTCTTGACTTCTTAAGAATATAAGTAGCAAAACTCTTATTTCTATTGGATTCCTTTACAAAATTTTCCTGCTTTTCCTCTTCCCAAAGGGCAAACTCTGTCTTCTTTTCTATCACAACTTCATTTACCCAAGCATTAATGTTTGGGTTCTTTGAGACTTTGCTTTGAACTTTCTTCTCAATCTATACAATTTCTCCCAGGTAGGTTCTTTTACTTGGGTAAACACCCATATCCAAATAACTCCCATTGTATATATCTAGCTCTGGTATTTTCTCTGAGCACATTAACCTCACAAAGCTCCATATTAGGGAAACTAAATTTGACTTTTCTTACTCCTTCAACTTAATCCATAACTTAGACTATCGATTTTCCTCCTAGTAATGTCTATTTACCCACCTCCTAATTCCATACATTTTCTGCCTTAAGTTTACCTTTTATCATTTCCCTTCTATAGAGTTCCCTGGCCCCTGATCCCCGGTTTTAGAAACAATTCTTGATATAAAAATTAAGTTTAGTCTTATGCTGTTTGTTGTTGATTTCTTTTAAAAATGTATTTTTCTCTTGGGAGATGTATTGTTTTTCATATAGTGGCCATTTTATTGTGAGATTTTTGAAATTTTAGGTTAATTTTCTGTACAAATCAGAATTAAAGTTATTCAAGTTTAAATTGATATTAAAACAACTTGAGAATTAAATAATAAGTATTTAAGCTTAAAACTTCTGTCCCATTTATAAATCCAATGAAAAAAGTATATTTTGTTTTTAATCATATTTGGTTAACTCAAGCAGATTAATATTACTTTTTAAAATATTTGTTTATGTTGAGGGAGGGGAGAGAGAGAGAGTGGGAGGAAGAGGAAGCGAACACACATTCATGGGAGGGGCAGACAGAGACAGAGATAATTCCAAGCAGGATCCACAAGATCAGTGGATAGCTCCACTGTGGGGCTCGACCTCACCAACTGTGAGATCCTAACCTGAGCCCAAATCAAGGGTTGGATGCTTAAGTGACTGATCGGCTCAGGCTTCCATCAGATTGTTATTTTTTAACAAAATTTAATACACCTTTATTGTGGAACATAAAGAGTTTATATTGAATAATATTCTTTAAGCCAGAAGAACTCAAGTTAATCAGATGAAATTCCTTTAGATAATTCATTTTTTAGGGGCACCTGGGTGGCTAAGTAAGTTAAACGACTTCAGCTCAGTCAAGAAGTCACAGCTGGTGAGTTTGAGCGTGAGGTCGGGCTCTGTGCTGACAGCTCAGAGCCTGGAGCCTGCTTCAGATTCTGTGTCTCCTTCTCTCTCTGCCCCTCCCCCATTTATATGCTGGCTCGCTCGTACAAATAATAAAAATTTAAATCTTTTTTTATGTTTAATTTTGAGAGAGAGAGAGAAAAGGAGCTAGTGGGGGATGGTCAGAAAAAGAGGGAGATGAGATCTGAAGTTGGCTCTGCATGGACAGTGGAGAGCCTGATGTGGGACTTGAACTCATGAACAGTGAGACCATGACATGACTGAAGTTTGACCTTAACCAACTGATTTACCTCAGATACCCCAGTGTAGATAATAATTCTTAATTAACTAGATACCCCAGTGTAGATAATAATTCTTAATTAACTACTTGACTTTCCTCAAAGTTCCAACTTTAAAATTTAATGTATTCAATTTTTTTCCAAACAGTTCAGTTTTGTATGACAACCTAAGAAAACTTTTATAGTGATTAAACATTTCTTAAATCTAACATATTTAATTTACAAATAGTTAATTTAAAGTTTACATTTCAAGTTCAAATCTAAATACACAATTCCACATTTCTCATTAAAATCTGACACCTAATGTATCAGATCCTCTAAATTTATTGTTACTAATATGTCGCATAACAAATTTAAACAAATTCCTCTTGAATACAAAATTGCCAACACTATGAGTTTGATTTATTTTGTTATCCTACTATTTAAAAATAAGGTTTTCCGAGACTAAAGTAGTAAGAAAACATTGGTCCTTTTAAAGGAGCAGAGATTGTTCCCCTAAACAAAGGAGGGCTTGTTAATCAACTAACTGGCTAGATAGTGTAATACATTTATTGGGCCTCAAAAATATATATTTTCAGTTCTTCTAAATTTTTATATGTAAACATAAGTATATCAAGAATATATTTTCGAAAAGGATTGACTTCAAAACTGCTTTGAGTTCAATTTGCATTATTACCTATTTCTTCTGACTGAAACTTCTCTAAAATTTCATTCCCAAATCATAACTTATTCCTTCACCAGGTCTTAATTGCCAGTTTAATTACTTTTAAAATGTTTAACATAAACATTTTTTTAATGTCTGTTTTTGAGAGAGATAGAGTGTGAGTGGCGGAGGGGCAGAAAGAGAGGGAGACGCAGAATCTTAAGTAGGTTCCAGGCTCTGAGCTATCAGCACAGACTGACACTGGGCTGGGACTCAGGAGCAGTGAGATCATGACCTGAGCTGAAGTTACTGAGCCCTTAACATAGATTTTTTAAAATTTTTTAATGTTTTATTTATTTCTGAGAGAGAGAGAAAGCGCGCGCGAGGGTGCACGAGAGAGCATGAGCAGGGGAGGGTCAGAGAGAGAGGGAGACACAGAATCTGAAACAGGCTCCAGGCTCTGAACTAGCTGTCAGCACAGAGCCCTACACGGGGCAAACTGTGAGATCACGACCTGAGCCGAAGTCGGATGCTTAACCAACTGAGCCACCCAGGTGCCCCAAATGTTCTTAAAAAAAAAAAAAAAAAAAAAGTCTGCATCACCCAATTTCAGCAATATTCTTCTATTCTTTTATCTATTCTCCTTTGCCACTTCTCCAACTTTTATATGTTGTTAATCATTTTAAGACAATATACTTCATGTTTGAATTGGAGTATTTTCTTATTTCTCCTTCTTGGCCCACACTCTTAAAGATATTTAAATGATCTCTAAATATATTCTGAATTTTCTTAACTATCATTTTGGGCCTGGGATTAAAACAGCATAATCATGATAATGATGCACCATTCCAACCCAGCAAGTCTCCTGTTCTCCTTACCATGTCCTCTTAAATTCTCAACTTTGTTTTGTTTTATTGCTTATTTGGATTATAGTTGATCGAATTCTTTGTGGTCAGTTAATGTGTGAAGGCTATGGAAGCAGTGGCAATTTAAACAGTAGAGAAAGCTGTTCTGTCCTTGTGCTGTGGTGATGGACAAGAAAGTAAAAATTAACCCTGGTCTGACTCTTGAAGTTTTCAGGCAGTAGCATTTTCTCCCAGCCTCTTCTATTCCTTTCTGGGTATTGGGAATGCCTCAGGCTATAGCACAGAACCCCTCCAGGCAGGCACTGATAAGATTTTTATCAGTCTATATTAGAAGTTTATATAAATGGAATAAGAAATGTGTATCTTAACAGTATAAATATTTAAGGTTAACATTGTGCAAGTATTTTTATAGTGTTTGCAGGTTTTAGTTTATTAGTCATGGAAAAAGCTTTAAAGTTTCTTTTCCTTTTTAAGGTCACCGACAGATAATAATCAAAATACTTCCTTTATATTGCTCAAAAAAAAAATGAAAAGAAAAAGGGAATATGTGTACTCTTTTGCCTGGTTTCTTTCACTAATGAAATTATTTAAATAGCCTGTTACTACTTGGAAAATTTACGAATAGTAATGCATTATGGATTTATCAAATTTTGTGTATTCATTTACTTGATGAAGGACATCTGATCTTCCAGATTTTTACACATGAAGCTGCTATGAACATTCATGTTCAAGTTTTTGTATGAACATATGCCTTCATTTCCATTGGGTAATACTTAGAAGTGGGCTCTCTGGATCACATAATAGGTAAGAGTATAACTTTTAAGATCCTACCAAAACATCTAGAAATACTTTTTAATGTGTATTTATTTTTTTGAGAGAGAGAACCCAAGCTAGCAGGGGAGGGGCAGAGAGAGAGAGGGAGACACAGAATCTAAAGCAGGCTGCAGGCTCTGAGCTATCAATACAGAGCCATAGTGGGGCTTGAACTCACAAGCCAGAAGATCATAACCTGAGCCCAAATTGGAGGCTTAACTGACTGAGCCACCCAGGTGCCCCTTAACAGATACAAACACATTTTTGAAATGGTTGGATTACTTTAAATTCCTATCACTGTGTACAAGAATTCTAATTCCTCCACATCATACCTACCAACCAATATAGTCAGTCTTTTTAAATTTTAGCCATTCCAATAGATCTGTAGTATCACATTATGAATTAATTTTCCATTTCCTTAATGACTAATGTCTTTGAGCTTCTCTTCAAATATTTGCCATTGGTCAAGCTTTTATAATAATTTACTGGTCTGATCTTTTGGCTATACTTTTTATTGAAATGTTTCCTTATTAATTTTGGAGTGTACTTTATATATTCCGAATAGGAGTCCTTTAGATATGTGCTTTACAAATATTTTCTCCCAATGTGTGACTTCTCTTTGATAATCTTAATAGTATCACTTAAATAGCTGAAGTTTTTAATCTGAGATCCAATTTAGTAATTTTTTTATATAAATTTGCTTTTGGTGTCATTACTAAAAACAATCTGAGTAAAACCCAGGGTCACAAAAGTGTTCTTAAAATGCTCTTTAGATTCAAAGATGTTCTCTAGAAATAGTATAGTTTTAGTTTTATATTTAGGTCTAGGATATTTTGAGTTAATTCTTATACATGTTGTAAAGAATGGATCTTAAGTTTACTTTTTTTGTGTATGAATATCCAAATGTTCCAACATGATTTGAAAACTGCTATTTCTCCTCTGAATTGTCAGAATTGTCTTTGTACCTTTCAAAAACATCAATTTTCCATATGTGTGGGACTCTTTCCAGACACCCCATTCTGTTTCATTGTTGTATTTGCTTACCTTCATACCACTCTATTGACTATTAATAGCATTATAATAAATCTTGAAATCAGGTAGAAAAATCAAATCAAATTTTCTTAATTTCAAGGTTTTGATCATTCTAGGTCCTTTGATTTCTTTATGAATTTTAGAATACCAATTTTTTAAAATGACTGGATATTAAATAGGATTTGGGGCACCTGGGTGGCTTAGTCGGTTAAGCGTCCGACTTTCGCTTAGGTCAAGATCTCGCGGTTCGTGGGTTCTAGCCCCGCGTCGGGCTCTGTGCTGACTGCCAGCTCGGAGCCTGGAGCCTGTTTCAGTCTGTGACTCCCTCTCTCTGACCCTCCCCTGCTCACGCTGTCTCTCTCTCTCTCCTAGAAATAAATAAAACATAAAAAAAAAAAAATTAAAAAAAAATAGGATTATATTGAATCTAATTGTTAATTTACAGAGATTAGATATTGTGAAAATATTGAATGTGCAGACTCCTGAACATGTATTCCTCTCTATTTAGATCTTGTTTAGTTTCTCTTACCACTGTTTTATAGTTTATAGTATAGTCTTTTGTAATACTTTCTTTTTATTTCCTGTTTTTAATGGCCTTATAAGTGTTTGTTTTTTAAGATGTAGGATTTAGTGACTTCATCATTTCCATACAACACCCAGTGCTTTTCACAAGTGCCCTCCTTAGTACCCATAACCATTTAACCCTCCCCCTCCACCACCTCACCAGCGAGCCTCAGTTTGTTCTCTATGGTTAAGAGTCTGTTTTCTGGTTTTCCTCTGTGCCCCCCAGCTATGTTCATCTGTATTGTCTCCTAAATTCCACATACGAGTGAAATCACCTGGTATTTGTCTTTCTCTGACTTACTTTGCTTAGCATAATATTCTAGGTATATCCACAACGTTGTAAATGCAATATTTTATTCCTTTTTTAACAGTTTGTTGTGAATGCGACTTTTTATTCCTTTTTTTAAGTTTGCTTAAAAGTTAGAGTGCATGTGGGAGGGGCAGAGAGAGAGGGAGAGAGAATTCCAAACAGACTCTGCATTATCAGCATAGAGCCCTATGTGGGGTTTGAACTCATGAACTGTGAGATCATGACCTGAGCAGAAATCAAGGGTTAGATGCTTAACCAGCTGAGTCACCCAGGCTCCCCACGATTTTATAAGCGATTTTTACTTATTGATCTTGCTTCCAGCAACCTTGTTAAATTCACTCTAGTAACTTCTTTTGTAGATTGCAATGCATTTTCTACATAGATAATTACATCACTTATGAATAAATGCAGTTTTACTTCTTTTCAATCTGGATATATTCTTTTTTCTTCAGTGTTCTAACTAGAGCTTCCAGTGCAATGCTAAATAGAATTAAAAAGAGTAAACATGCTGTTTCATGTTCCTTATCTAAGGGAGAAAGTAATCAGTTTTTCAAGATTAAATATAATAAAAGCCATATAGGTTAAGGAAATTCGTCTATCTTAGTTTGCTGAGAGGTTTTATGAGAATGAGAATTTGAATTCTGACATTTATGTGTATGTGTATCTATTGAGATGATAATGTGTTTTTTAAAAATTTTAAACCTGGGGGGTGCCTGGGTGGCTCAGTCGGTTAAGCAACCGACTTCGGCTCAGGTCATGATCTTGTAGTTCGTGGGTTCAAGCCCCGCGTCAGGCTCTGTGCTGACCGCTCAGAGTCTGAAGCCTGTTTCAGATTCTGTGTCTCCCTCTCTCTCTGACCCTACCCTGTTCATGCTGTCTCTCTCTCAGAAATATATAAAACAGTTAATTAAAGTTTTAAACATTGAGTTATAAACTGATTCTGTTCCCCTCAAATTTCATGTGTGGAGGCCCAGACCCCCAGTATCTTAGAAGGACTGTATTTGGAAATGGAGCCTTTAAAAAGGTGACTGGGTTAAAATGAGGTGATTAGGGTGGGCCCTCATCCAATGTGTTGGGTGTCCTTTTAAGGAAAAGAGAACAGAACACTGAGGAAAAACCCAAAATACCTATGCTGAGAGAAAATACTTTGAAGACGAGGTTAGAGGTAGCCATCTGCAAGCCAAACAGGAAGGCCTCAAAGGACACCAAAGCTGCTGACACTTTGATCTTAGATGTCCATTCTCCAGAGCTGTGAGAAAATGAATTTCTGTATTTAAACCACCAAGTCTGTGGTATTTTGACATGCTGGTCTTAGCAAACTAATACAAATGATGCATTATAATAATTGTTTAAAATATTTTGTTATTACTACAGCAGTTTATAACAAAATTTAAAGGGAAGTACAGGCATGTCTCATATGATAAAACATCAATGATCTTTTTTTTTTCCTCCTTTTTAAATCAAGGTAGAACTTATACTGACACATCATAATTACCCAAAGTCCATAGTTGACCTTAGGGCTTACTTACTCTCACTCTTGATGTTGTATCGTCTGTGGGTTTGGACAGATTTATAAAACACATATTCATTATTATAAAATCACAGTAGTTTCACTGCTCTAAAAAGACTCTCTACTCTGCCTGTTTATTTTTCCAACAACTCAAACTCTTGGCAACCATGGATATTTTTGTTTCTATAGTTTTACCTTCTCCTGAATATCCTATAGTTGACATTATAGAATGTAGCTTCTTCAGATTGGCTTTCTTGATCTATACTATGCATATGTCAAAATTTCTTCCATGTCCTTTAAAGACTCGATAGGTTTTATTTATATATATATATATTCTATTATACTATTATACATATATTTGAATATATATAATCTATTATATAGAATATATACTATTTTTACATATATAATAGATTATATATATCATTATACATATATATGATTTAAAAAATTTTTTTGTCTTTTTATTTCTGAGAGAGAGAGAAAGAGGGAGAGGGGGAGAGAGAGAGAGAGAGATTGAGTGAGTCAGGGAGAGAGACAGCATGAGCAGGGGAGGGTCAGAGAGAGAGAGGGAGATACAGAATCTGAAACAGGCTCCAGGCTCTGAGCTAGCTGTCAGCACAGAGCCTGACACAGGGCTCAAACCCACGAACTGTGAGATCATGACCTGAGTTGAAGTCAGACGTTTAACTGACTGAGCCACCCAGGTGCCCCTCGTATATATGATTTATAAAGGTTTATTTAATTTTTTTTTTCTTTTTACTTTTTGAGAGAGAGACAGACAGAGAAATGTGAGTGGGGTTGGGGCCAAGAGAGAGGGAGATACAGAATCTGAAGCAGGTTTCAGTCTCTGAGCTGGCAGCACAGAGCCTAACACATGGCTTGAACCTACAAGCTATGAGATCATGACCTAAACTGAAGTTGGATGCTTAACTAAATGAGCCTTTAAAGATTTATTTATATTGAGAAAGAGAGAGAGAAAGACAGAGAGAGATTGCATATGCATGCACAGAGGGAAGGGACAGAGAGAAAGGAGAGGGAGAATCCCAAGCAGACTCCATGTTGTCAGCACAGAGCCTGAAGATGTAGGGCTCAGACTCCTAAACTGTGAGTTATGACCTGATCTGAAATCCAGAGTAAAACACTTAACCAGGTTAGCCAGCCAGTTTCCCTGTCATTTCTTTTTAGTACTAAATAATGTTCCATTATCTTTATGTACCACAGTTTATTTATTCATTCACCTACAAAAGGACATCTTTGTTGTTTAGCTGTTAGAGTATGTTTAACTTTTTAAGAAACTGCTAAACAATATTCCAAAGTGACTACACTCTTTTGAATTCCCACTAGCAACGAATTCAAGTTCTTGTCTCCCCATATCCTTGTCAGCAATAGCTAGTGTTCTGTTTTTGACTGTTCTAATAGGTATGTAGTAGCAGATCTTCTGGTTTGCATTTCTCTGATGACTTGTGATGTGGAGCATCTTTACATAAGCTTATCTGTCTGTACATCTTCATTGGTGAATTGTGTATTAAGGTCTTCAATCCATTTTATAAAGGAGTTTTCTTATTTTTTCTGAGTTTTAAGATTTTCATAACTTTCCTTTAGGATACCTGTCTTCTCCAAGTCTTTGGCTTGTCTTCTCATTCCTTTGACATTGCCTTATACAGAGCAGAAGTTTCTAACTTATTAATTTTAGCTTAGCAATTATTTTTCAATAGATTGTGTCTTGTATGTTTTTATCTTAGAAGTCATAATCACACCCAAGGTCCTCTAAGTTTTCTCCTATATTATCTTCTAGGAGTTCTATAGTTTGGAATTTTCTATTTAGATCTTTGATCAATTTTGAGTTAATTTTTGTAAGGGATGTAAGGTCTGTGTCTAGATTTTTTTTTTTTAATTTGCATGTGGTTGTCCAGTTGTTACAGTACCACTTGTTGAAGAGCATATATCCACTTCATTGCATTGCTTTACTCCTTTGTCAAAGATTGAATGACTATGAGGCTCTATTTCCAGGTTTTCTATTCTCTTCCAGTGATCTATTTGTCTATTCTTTCACCAATACTACACTTTTTTGATTACTGTCACTTTATAGTAGCCTTGCTCTCAGAAGACCTCAGTCTTCCCAACTTTGTTCTTCACCTTCAATAATATGCTAGCTAGTCTGGTCTTCTGCATCTCCATATAAACTTCAGAGTCAGTATATCTGTGAAATAATTTTCTGGGATTTTGATTGAGATTGTATTGAATGTATAGATCAATTAGGGAAGAACTCACATCTTGACAGTACTGTCTTCCTGTCCATGAAGATATTTTCCTCCATTTATTTATTCCTTGATTTGATTCATCAGAGCTTTAGTTTTCCTCCTATAGATCTTGTCTGTATTTTGTTACATTTATACCTAAGAAATTTATTTTGTGAGAGTGTGCATGTAAATGGCATTGTCTTTAATTTCAACTTTTATTCTTTGCTAGTGTAAAGAAAAGCAATTAACTTAAGTATATCAACCTTGCATCCTGCAACCTTGCCATAATTGCTTACTACTAGTAGCTTTTTGTTGTGTTGTCATCGCTTTTTAAAAAAATTTCTACATAAATTTCTACATTATGTCATTTGCAAATATAAGCTATTTATGTCTTCCTTTATCACCTTATTGCATTAGTAAAGACGTTCAGTGCACTGTTGAAAAGGAGTGGTGAGAAGTGACATTTTTGCCTCAAACTAGACTTTAGTAAGAAAACTTCTAATTTCTCACCACTATGATGTTTTCTGTAGCCTCTTTGTCGATAGTCTTAAAGCTGAGAAAGCTTTTCCCTATTTCTAGTTTACTGAGATTTTTTTTATCATGAATGTTAGAATTTAAAAAAACGAAAAAAGTTTCCTATATCCTTGACTTTGCTGTGAATAAGGAAATAATACTATCACAAGTCAAACCAATAAGGAATGATTCAGAACACCACAAAATGAGAAGTGAAGCCATGAGATACAGCTTAGAAATACAAAGGAAATAAATAGCATTGTTTGGTACATGTTGATTCTGTTCATCTTGGCCAGAAGATCTAGACTCTTCAGCCACTTTAGTGTATCAAATTCAACAACCAAATCTCACTCCTTCACTTAACCTATGCTGATCACAAGAATTGAGGACTGTATCTTCATTCTCTGAAGAGGTGTCCCTTAAAACTCCCTGTCTCCATAGTTTCCTTGTGCCCAGAGCATATTCCCTTGATGTGCATTTCTCTGACTGGCTGCTAGTAAGATTTTGGAGATTTGGAGCCAGTTTTAAAACAAAAAAAAAATCACATTTTTTAAAATATGTTGACATGATAGATTACATTAATTCTTAAAGGTTGAACCATCCTTGCATGACTGAGGTAAATCCCATATAGTTGTGGTATATAAATCCTTTTACACTCTGATGGATTTGATTTGCTAATATTTTGTTGAGATTTTTACATTATGTTCATGAGAGATACTGGTTTGCAGTTTTCTTGTGGTGTCTTATTCTGATTTGGGTATTAATGTCAGTCTGCTCTCATTGAATGAGTCAAACCTTTCCTTTGCTTCTGTCCCGTAGAAGAGATTGTACTGAATTAGTATAATCCTTAAATCATAGAATTCAAAAGTGACTGTATCGTGTCATCTGGGCCTTAAGCTTTCTGTTTTGGAAGGTCATTAACTATTGACTCAATTTCTTTAATAGATGCCTATTTAAAATATCTATTTCTTTGAGTTTTGATTTGGTCTTTTAAAGAATTGGTTTTTTTCCTCAGAGTTATCACATTTGAGGGCATAGTTGTTTGTAATATTTGTTCTTTTAATCTCCGTAGGATCTGTAGTGATGTTCCTCTTGATTTCTGATAGCTTTTATCCTTTTCCCTTCATTAGGCAGATTTATCATATTACTGGTTTTTTAGAAGAACTAGCTTTTACTTTTCTTGATTTTTTTTTTTTCTGTATTAATTTCTTGTTTTCAATTTCTATGATTTTTTCCTTCAGTTCTTTTATATTTTTCTTTGGCTTTTCTTAAATTTTAATTTGCACTACTTTTTTCTAGTTTCCTAAGGTAGAAATTTAGATTATTGATATTAATCTTATACATGAATTTAGTGTTATAAATTTTCCTCAAATTTGCACATCCCACAAATTATAAATTGTGCTTTTTTGGTAGTTCAAAATTTTTTAATTTTTAATTTTTAATTTCTGATGAGATTTTATCTTTGATCCATATGTTATTTAATCTCCACATATTCTTGTTTTTTTAAGTTATCTCTGTTCTGGTTAACTCCATTGTCATATAAAAGCAGACACTGTATGATTTCGATTCTTAAGTTTATTAAGGTGTGTTTTATGGCCCAGAATATGCTCTGTCTTTGTGAATGCTGCACATGAGCTTGAAAGTGTGTTGTGTTGTTGCATGAAGTACTCTATAGATAACTCATACTAGTTGATATTGTTAACTTTAACTATGTATTTATTGATTTTTTTTTTCTGCTTGCTGAACCTGTCCACTGCTGAAAGATGGATTTTGAAGTTTCCAATTATGATAGTGAATTCATGTGTATTCTTTTATTTTTACTTAGTTTTATTTTTTTCTTCATGTAATTTGATGCTCTGCCATTAATTGCATACATTTAGGAATATTGATGTCTTCTTAGAGAATGGACTTTGTAAAAATTATTTACATTTTGGGATAAAACCTACTTGGTCATGATGCAGTCACTATTTTTAGATTGTACTCATTTTTGTAAATTATTATACTTGTGTTCATGAAATATTTGTCTATAATGTTTTGGGACTATTGCTATATGGTTTTGAATAATGCCAATGCCAAATCAGTTGGAAATTTAGTTATTCTACTTCCATGTACTGGAAATTCTGTGATTTTTTTTTTTTTTCTTTAAATATTCGGTAGGTTTTGAGAATGAAACTATGAGCTGGAGTTTGGTATGTGAGATTTTTTTTTCTACACATCATAATGCTTTTCTAGATACAGAGCTATTGAGGTTAATTGTTCTTGAATAAGCTTTAGCCATTTGTATCTTTCATGAAACTTTCCATTTCATCTAAATTGTTGAATTTCTTGATATAGATTTGTCCAAAATCTGCCTTTACCATCCTTTTAATAACTACAGAATACATAGTGATGTAAATAATTGTCTTCCTTATAGTGTATATTTGTATCCTGTGTGGTTTATTTAACATCTGCCTAGATGTAAGAATTTTGTTGACATTTCCTACAAAATAGGTCTATAATTTATTTTTTTTCTTGTTCCATTATCTATATTATTGATTTTTTACTCCAAAATTACTTTACTTAAAAAAATTAGATTTGCTTTGTAATTCTCATTCTTAAAAGCAGAAATCATTGATTAGCAACCTCTATTATTAAGATAGTTATTTTGTGTTCTACATATTTGCTATATAATGTTCTAAAGGCATTCTTAAGTTGTGTCGCACTTAATTTCATGTTTTAATTTATTTCTCCTTCGACTCCAAGTGAGATTTTGAATTGTATTACTTAGTTTCCAAATACATAGGAAAATTCCAGATGTCTATCATTGATGTTTAATTTAAAGAACATTCTTTAAGTTAGTTGAATCCTTTCAAATTTAATGGAACTTCTTTTGCAGTATAAAACATGATGTGTTTCAGTAAATTTTCCATGTGCATTTGAAAATAATGTGCATATCAGGAGTTCCTGGGTGGGTCAGTCAGTTAAGTGTCTGACTTTTAACCTCAGCTCAGGTCATGATCTCACAGTTCATGAATTTGAGCCCCAAATCGGGCTCTGCACTGATTGTATGGAGCCTGGTTGGAATTCTGTCTCTCCTCTCTGCTCCTCTCCTCCTCACTCCTCACTTGTTCATTCTCTCTCTCTCTCTCTCTCTCTTTCTCTCTCAAACCCTCTCTCCCTCAAAATAAACAAAAATTTTAAAAAATATATTGCATTATTTTTGAATGTAGTGTTCTACTAATGTCACTTAACTCTTGATAGTGTTATTCAAAGTTCTGTATCCTCCATATCTTTACTGATTTACTCTCTACCGTTTAGTTAATTGAGAGAGGGCTATTGAAATTCCCAACTAGAATTGTAGATTTGTCTATTTCTTTGTTATTTGATCAGATTTTCTCCATGTATTTTGAAGCTCTGTTATTAGGTAGATAAATATTTAGGATGTAACTTCCAGTATATGGATTCACTTCTTTATCATTATACAATGAGCCTCTTTATCACTGGCAATATTATTTGCTCAGAAGTCTATTCAACCTGTTACTTATATAGTAATTCTAGCTTTCTTTCAATGAGTGTAATATTTGTTTTTCCATTCTTTCTCTTTCATTGTGTCTAATTTGGGTAGCTTATAATGGAATCTTGTTTTCCAAAAGCATCAAATCTGGTATTCTCTATTTAATTGAATGTTTCACTGTTATATACAATTATTTATAAGGTTATATTTTCTATTTTGTTCTATAGGTCCTCTCTGTTCTTTTTTCTCCTTATTCCTATTTTCTGCTTAATTTAGTATTCCATAAAATCAATTTACTCATATTGCTTTTTAGCTATTTTGTGTTTTACTTTAAGTTTCATAATATACTATATAGCATTTACTTACCTTAGTCTACATTGAAGTTACATTATCCGACTCCATGTATTATGTTAGAACAGTAGTGTTTTTGCTACAGTATACTTCTATTTCTAGCCTCCTGACTTATGAATATTGTTGTCATCTACTTAACATTTATATACTTTATATATCTCAAAGTACATTATTGCAAATCTTAAATTTAAAATAAAAATAATGTTGAAATGGGAAAATAATTCAGAGTCTGCCTAACCTTAATACCTCAGTTTATCAGGAACACTAGTGCTTAAATAAGTCTCAATTTGAATACATAGTAGGACCTGTACATTGAAGTGAATCAGTGATTTCTTGATATGGAGGGCTCTGTGTGTGTGTTGGAGGGCTGTGTGTGTGTGTTTAGGTAGGGCAAAATTGTTTTTTTTTTTTTTCTTTGTTTTGGTTAAATATTTTTTCTTTTTTCATTTAAGTGGATACATTTTTTAATTCTTAAAAATATTTGTTATTATACAGTACAATACTGATTTCAAGAGTAGTGTTCAGTAATTTGTCACATACAATACCCAGTGCTCATCACAAGTGTCTTCCATAATATCCATCATCCATTCATCCTTTCCTCAACCCACCTCCCTCTGTGAACTTTCTGTTGGTTCTCTATCATTGAGTCTTTTGCTGTTTGTTCCCTCTCTTCTCCTCCCACTTCCCATATGTTCATCTGTTTTATTTCTTAAAATCCACACATGAGTGAAATCATATAGCAGCATTATCAAACTCCGCAGAAAGCCTAAATGTCCATCAACTGATGAATGGATAAAGATGTGATATGTATATACAATGGGATATTACTTGGCCATCAAAGAAAATGAATTTTTTCCGTTTTCAGTGATGTGGATTAGAGCTAGAATGCTTATGCTAAGTGAAATAAGTCAATCAGAGGAAGACAAATGCTGTATAATTTCACTCATATGTGGAAATGATTAAGTGTTTTTGTAAACAGTTTTAAAGAACTAGTATAGAGAAGGGGCACCTGGGTAGCTCAATCAGTTAAGCATCAGACTCGGCTAGGGTCGTAATGTCACCATTCGTGGGTTCGAGCCCGCATAGGACTCTGTGCTGACAGTTAGTTCAGAGCCTGGAGCCTACTTCGGATTCTGTGTCTCCCTCTCTCTCTGACTCTTCCCTGTTCATGCTAGCTGTCTGTGTGTCTGTCTGTCTCTCTCTCTATCTCAGAAATAAAACATTTTACAAAATTTAAAAAAAAAATGGGGCGCCTGGGTGGCTCAGTCGGTTGAGCGTCCGACTTCGGCTCAGGTCATGATCTCACGGTTAATGAGTCTTATTTTAATAGTTCAGCTTCAGGAAAAGACCCACTCCAACATAGGCAGCATAACAGTATCTGGCTAGAGAATATCACATGGGGCTAATTTGAGTTGTGCACCATATTAGCATGGACACGAAATGTTCTTTGTACACATACATCAACTGAAAGAAATGGATAGATGACATCTTTTATGAATTACCAGTTCTCTTTCTATATGTGCCATTTTCATGCATTATAAACTATTCTTGTTCAGCCTTTATTGCCGTAAATGTAGTTTTCTGTGTTATGTTTTTCTTGAGTGCATTTTAAGTGCAAAATAGTTTTGTCCTTTTTTTTGGATCAAAACTATAAAAAGTGGTTTATAATAAAATCATCTTTTAAAAAATGACTTTTCATCCATTTGTCATTACCCATTGTCTACTCTTTTCCTTTTTTGTTAAGATGAAACTTTACTACATTGTTTTTTTACTACATTGTCTTAATTTTTAAATTGTTGCTTACTACATATATAAAGTATGTTATGTGTTATACTTCTCAATTTGTGATATTGTTTGGATATCTTTAGATAGTACTCACCATAATTTTTTCAATTAATTTTTTTCAATCAATTTTTTCAATTTAATGTTTTTCTCAAAAATACTTAAAAAATAATGGCTATGGCTTTCCCAATTTTTCAAATGTGAGGTTGATGGTCCTTGACATTTATTAGCACATACTTTAATTTTATTTAATTTTTGTTATCGCTATTGTGAAGGGAATAATTTTCTATAATGGCTTCTAACCATTTATTGCTAGCATAAAAACAATCATTTATTTCATACTACATAAGAACAAAACCATTTTGTTCTTATTAAATTTTATGGTTAATTCTTTTCTAAATTATAAACTTGAAAAACACATTAAAAGCATTCTTTAACTTATCAGCAATTATAACAAAGTTTACACATTCTTAAAATACAATGATAAATGATAAACAAAAATAGTATAATTAGGCATGGGAAAGAACCTAGAATATTTCTTACTATAAATTTAAATAGTTAATAATATTATCATTTGTTTAATGCTTAAAGAATTACATGTTAAATTTAATGTACATATTGATGTGTAATATAAAATAGATACTGACTTTCATATTGATAATTTAGACTGGTATAGCTTTTCTAAAAAGCAACTTGGCAATACAGATTAGGTGTCTTTAAAAGTTTATATCCTATGACATGGCAATTGTCCCATTTTAGGAGTCACTTCTATGAGAAGATGGGAAATGAATAAAAATTTCATTTCTGCCATTACTTATAATGGTGTTTTACTTTTAATAAAACCAGTTGTATAGGATTATTCACTCGTTAAACATATGTAATTAGTAGTATTTAGTGAACTAATTATATGTTCATGACCTATATGCTGTGATACAAACCCTCACAGACACATGCAAGTTTGCATATTAAAATATTTACTGCACAAGACAATTATAAAGATGCTTCCCTACTATTTAGTTCTTTTCTTATTATAGATGCCTCAACATCAATATCATAGTAGATTTGTTCTATCAATAAAGTATTAGAATGTTCTATTTTAATGGGCTGTTAAATTCTTCAGGTAGATCTGATATGTACAATTAAATCTTACTACAAATCCATATTACAAATACATTTTATTGGGATCTGCTTGCTTAT
This sequence comes from Hyaena hyaena, assembly GCF_003009895.1. Lineage (NCBI taxonomy): Eukaryota > Metazoa > Chordata > Mammalia > Carnivora > Hyaenidae > Hyaena > Hyaena hyaena. Next base: position 220,239 of record NW_024081091.1, on the reverse strand, counting down.
TTTGTTCCAGATGTAAATTTTTCTATCTATGAAATTTGAAATTGGTGTACTCCTAAATTAAGGCATGGATATTTTTGTACTGTTACATGGATGTCCTATTTCATTTTATAGTCACACAAGTGCCTTAAGAATTTCCTGCTTTCTATGGGTTTACAATCATAAAGGGTGTTTTGCAGTATTTAGAAATTATAGTTCTTCTATTATAAAATTGATTCTATCTGGGATGGTTCTGTATTTTTTCCCCTTCCCATATGTTTTTCTGTTACTTAAAAGGTTAGCAAATTTGTATTCAATACCATGTGTCCAAAGGAATTAAGATTCTTTCCATGGAAAATGACCTTCCTTCACAAATCCATTTATTAGAGTAGCCCTGTATTGCTAAGGAGCTCTCTAATTCCCAATTTTAGTGTAATAGTGATTTTAAACTTAGTTTTTAGAGTTAAGATGTTCTTAAATCCTGTATACTTTTCTAATAAAAACATGTAAATGAGACCTTAATATATGTAATATTAAAGTAATTTAGCATCATATTAATAGCTCAAACCAATTAAAAAAACAGCACAAAACTACTAACTACACAGAACCAAGACAGTGAATGTTTTTGTGCTTTTTCACTCTAAAAAATAGAACTTGATTTATTTCTATTACCTGGGGCTCTATATAAGTCAACCTCCCTACCAAAACAACCATGTGTTCTTTTAGGGTGAAATGTCCATTTCAATTCAGTACAGTCTTTTCTCACCACTACATTGAAGTGGCAAAATAAAATCATTGTCTTTTTTTATAAAACTTTTTCTGAATCTATTTCCCTTGGACATATTTCTGTAAAATTATATAACAGTTTGTATGTAAAAACAATTGTTAATTCCTAAATATGTATTATGTGCTAGACACTCAAACTAGCGTTTTTTTAACAGAATGTATAAGAGCACTATTCTGTACTTTCATCAGAGACCCTCCAGAGAGAGGAACTATTAGTATATTAAAGTGAAATAAGAGAATTTGCCAAACTAAAAGTATAAAAGGGTAAGGGGTTTCATTGTATTCAAAAAATGTTTCTTATATCGCACTGCTTAATCTGCTAGACTTTTAATTTTCTTGAGAGAAGGGTTACGCAATCCAAAGAAAGCTTCTGCTTGTCAGACACTTGAAGTGTGTGAGAATCCTTTACCCTTGTCTCAAATCTAGAGAAGGGGCTTCAAAAAACCACTCTGACAGTCTGACATGGGCTTTCTGGATCTTGGGGGACTCCTAGGCTGGTGTCAGACATCCCTAACCAAAACACTGTGCACCTGTGGTTGTACATCTTGGATACCAAGTTCTCTAAGAACTTGTTGGATAAGAAATGGAAGGTAGGGATGTAGAGTAGCAGTAGTGCATCCTTCCTTCCTTCACCATAAGCAACTTAACTGGTACAGTCCAAGCAGGGGAAGGAAAGAAACTTGGCTTGGAATGAAGACTTAAGTTTTAATTACTTGATTGAGGAATTCACTATAGAACTAATGGATTTTTTAAGATTGGAGAAGCCAAATAACTTTTAATTACCCAAGATTTATTAGAAACCATGTTACCTGCCTTAGATTTCTTCCAAAAGGAGCATATGGAGTAACAATAGGATGAACTATTGGGGGAATATGTTGTTATCTGTATACATCAAATAGTAGCACTATATGAGATCTATTCTCTTTTTCTTGTAACCAAGAATTCACCATAAATAAATATAACTGTCTCTCTTTAATAGTGAGAAAATTGAGGCTCAGAATAATTAAATTATTAAACCAAGGATACATGATTGACAAAGATTGGAGAAAAGATTCTGATCCACTACCTGATACAAATATGCACAATTTGGGGCACTTTATTTGATAGATTTCCATAAATGCTGTGCTTTTGAAATTCCTTCTTTATAACTCTCAGAAAGATTATAGAGTGCAAGTATAGGAGGAAGCTATAAATAGACACCTCTGTATCTGAAATGTGTCATACCAGGCATTGTGAAACATGGAGACATAGACAAGAGGTGGATATGTCTGTCTGTCTATCATCTATTACTTTCCTTATTCTAAAAGTGATTTAGAGAACAGACACCATTCTTGCAAACATCTAATTCTACAGATTAAAAATGTATATCATGAACTTCTAATACATTTAAAACAGGAGATTTCTTATAAAAATCAGGGATAAATTCTCAAAATAATTTCTATTTTATATGAACATTTAATCCAATTCTCAGAATAGAAACTTTTTTAGGGGCTTTGGGGCTCTAATCCTATATGGTCACTACCTTTTTGTTTTTTTCCAGTTTATACATCTTTGTCAAAATTCAGTGTAGTGCGCATTATCTTAATTTTGTCAAAATTGTGTGTATGCCTTGTGATGTTTTAATTTAAAATGGGAAATAATCCTTCCATAGTGAATTTTTAATACATTTTGAGTCCAATTTGACGGAAAGACAGAATACCTGAGAAGACTAAGTTTAACACTGAAATGCTCCTAGGTACTAGTGATGGAATTTTTAGAGTCCCCAAAAGTGTTAAAGTTTGTTTTGTTCTGTCTATTTTAAATCTGGAGATAACTGTGTTAAGTCAAAACTCCAACTGTCTGAATAAATAAGAAAGGCAGTTGGGAAATACAGCTGCTCTACCAAACAGGTATTTCTGTCTTGGTTTCAGAAAGACCAAGGTATCTGTATACTAGAAACCTCATCGAAGGGGGCATTTGACGTGGAAAAAACTGTTTCTTCATCTGAGTAATTAAATGAATGTTAGATTTATGAACATGTTTTCAACTCTACGTATTTTTTCATGCATTTTTTTGACGAGGATATTATACTTCACGATTGGGAAAGAATATTTAAGTGAAGAAGAACCATGAGGGTATTAGGGAAAAAATGTACCTGTAAATGCAATTTGAGGGGAGTTGGTAGAAAAACCTAAAGATAAAATGATAAATTAAACAAAAGCAATTAAAGAATGTTATTTCAGCATAAGAATACCATGCTCTTTCAACTTCTTAACCAGAGTGCAGTGAACATATTCAAGGGCTTGTTATACAAATAGGTCTCTGTTATCAGTAGAAATGTCCTATATAAAAGCACCAAACATGGACTTTTTTTAAGGCAGTATCTGCACAATGTCATTTTACGTATAAAACTTCACTGTTTTGGGTGCCTAGGTGGCTCAGTCAGTTGAGTGACTCAGGTCAGACACTGGTCAGGTCATGATCTCCTGCTTTCTGAGTTCAAGGCTCTGAGCTGACAGCACGGAGCCTGCTTGGGATTCTGTCTCCCTCTCTCACTGTCCCTCCCCCCCACTTGCTCTACTTCTCTTTCAAAATAAATAAAAATAAACTTTAAAAACCACAACAAAAAAACTTCACTATTTGCTGGTACATTTAACAACTTACTTTATCTGTAAGATACCTCCAAGATTTTGTCATCAAAATATGTATGCACTTTAAAAAAATATAACTATATATAAATTAAATCCTTTAAATATAAGAACACAGGTCATTATTCATGGTAAAATTAAGTGCCTGTTTCTCATAATTTCTAATTTTTATCAATATAATTTATATGGTCATTTTAGATACATAATGTACGATTATGTAATAAATCTGGTAATATTAGCATATCTTTATGCTTAAGAACACATTCCATTATCTTAGATTTTCAGAGGTTAATATCCAACAAAAAATAGTTCAAGTCCTTTTATATATTATACTTTCAACCACTGAGGATCATCAGATTCCATGTAATTCTTTAACACTGAAACTCACAATACTAATATGGTCTTTCATTGTTCATAACTTGCAGTGATGTTGTGTAAGGTGGTATTTATAAATGTACACGCATTGTATTCACAAGTAGGAAATTCATTGTAAGCTATATTGGGAAACAATCAGTTTAAAATATTTAGGACTAATGATAGCATAAAGCAGAATAACCAATTTTATTGTGCAGAAATTACTTGGTAAATAATACATTAACCAATCAGAAGATTAAAGTTAATAGGATCAATGCTTTAATTTCATGTAGATAATAATAGTGGTGATATAATAATATTGAATGCTTATTCTGGAATTAACAATAATTCCAATTTTATCTCAATTCTAAAATAATTTAAATAGAAGCTCCTGCAGCAAAGCAGAAGAAACGCATTTGGCTGCCAGATAGGTACCCCCAAGGTGGCAGCAATGTTTAGTTTGCTACTGTCCAAATTACTCTCAGCTGAAATGAACTCTATCAGACGAAGTCAGTGTTCTGTGGGCAGACTTATATATAGATTAATTTACACAAACCAGTATAAAAAGTTGAGATCTGATAAACTGATATAAGAAGGAAAATTCATTAGAAGACCAGAAATCTAATTAGTTCTTTTTCTATCAGCAAATCAAATGAGAGGTTAAATTAAAAACAAAGTTGAACCAAAAATTTGGATTATGGTAGTTGGTTTCATGTCCTTTATAGCCTTTGATGTATAGCAGTGGATAAAATACATCATTTTTTTTAAAGTATAAAGTATTAGAAAAATTTGAAGTGGAGCAAGGCCAACAGATCAGGAGCCGATCGCCTGTGAAAAGACATTTTACTACTCACTGTTTCTATAAGGAGAGGACATACCACATTATGTGGGGCCACATAGGAAAACCTGTTGATAGCAGACAAAGGGTGGGGGAAACTGTTGGTAATAGTGTTTCCTGTGGCTTCCACAGGAATGAACAAATGAGGCAGTTAAACAGGTCTAGGACTGGATCATTTCAATAATTTCAGTGGGCTATGGCACATAGGGGCTGTCCTGAGTTGTCTGACCTAAGACCCTGGGATGACCAAGGCAGGTATATTATGTTGGCCCAGAGTGTGAGACAAAGAAAGTGGGTGAGAGTAGGGGCTCTGGTTGGTTTGTATTTGAAAAGCATGCCCCCAAGAGGAGGATACTTCTTGGGGCCAGGAGTGACCAGAGGGAGGCATAATGCTAAGACAGCATGACTCAGACATATCATTGGGTTGTCCAGAATAAGACATGTTGAATTTATACATGCTGGGTAGATATCAAGTTTAAAGAAGATAGGTACATGGCTAATACAAACTGTACAGGTGGCATGAATTCATTACTCTTTGCTGGACATATCAGACACAGACTAGTTACTCCTGAAGTGTACCATGACTCACTTTTTTGTTTTCATTTCTGTTCTGCCACTTAGAAAAAGAAAGCTCTTTAAAAATGTTTATGTTTAGGCTTAGAATCTTTTATTTGTTTTAAGGTCATCTCTGCTCTATTATATTAGTTGTAGTTTATTCATCAAAAAGCATCTAGCTCTGTAGGTTAATATGCCCAGAATAAGTATTAGTGATTCAAGCCCAGTCCCAAGGATTATGCTCTGCATTTCCTATAAATGTTATCTTTTCCTGATTGCTCTTATGGAAGTGGCTTTTTAAAATTATTTTATTTTAATCAATTGTCAAATGTTCATAGATTCTAGTTATAATCATGATTAAATATCCTTTATTTTAATTCTTATTAAGAGTTCCAAAACCCTCTCTTGAGATGGTTTCTCACATAGAGTCTTTCTGAATTCTCAAAAAAACAAAAACCTTACGGTGCACTAAATCCAAAAAGGGGCATATTCTCTGGAGATGTTAGACCTGAGGAGCAATTGCGTTTAGCTAGCCTACTATGGTTTCTTTTGTTTCTGTTTTGTTTTGTTCTGTTTTACTTTATGGTGTTTATTCTACATTGGTTTTGTTTTGTTTTGTCTTGCTTTTTACTTCTACCACAGCATTGTTATTGAGACTCAGGCTGCTGCATTATCATGAGCGATTCTCTAGGGCCACACTAGATCAGGCTATCCAACACCTGTAGTGTTAGATCCTAACTCACCTGAATACTTAATACTTGTTCAAACAACATATACCTAAATATCTAGGTTCTGATGTAATTCATCCTTATCCTGCTAGAATGATCCTTCTCCAATGAATGTTATATACCGTTTTTTTTTTTGTTTTTTTTTTTTCCCCTTTTTCCCCCTTGGAATAGATTTATTCTTTCTGTAAAGAAATTTTATTTGGGGTCTTTCATTGGTATCAAGTATTTCTTCTCAGCTATCCTGAGCTGCCAGAGACTGCCTAATTTTGGATCTCCCCAGAAAATGGAGTACTGGGCATTTTGTTCTAAAGTTAGAGATACAATTACCATACAACCCCAGAATTCAACTCTTAGTTATTTACCAGAGAATGAAAGATATGTCTGCAAAAAAAAAAAATATATATATACAGAGAAATTTATAGTAAGTTTATTCATAATAGTCAAAAAATACAGCCAGTACAAGTGTCTATTAATAAGTAAAATAGATTAAATAATGTGGTGGTGGTGGTGGTAATTACTCAACAATGGAAAGAAACTAACTACCAAAATGTGTGACACTCTGAATCCATCTCAAGTGTATTTTGCTGAGCAAAACAGACTATACTATAAAATCAAATTGAAATGAAATTCCAGAACAAGCAAAACGAATTCGCAGTGAACAAAAACAGATTAGTTTTTGGGTAGGCCAGAGAGAAGGCATGAGAATTGCCTGAAAATGTACATAGGAGACCATTTTGGGGTGATAAAATGTTCTGTCTTAATATTGGTGGTAGTCACATGGGCATATAGATTTGTTAAAATACACTAAAGTATATCCTTAAAATGGATAATCTTGATTTTCTATAATTTAAACTTCAATAAAGCAGTTTAAAACAATTTAACAATTGAAAACCTGAATTCTGGATAATATTAGCTAATTTGGATATTAAGTGAATCAAAATTAAAATATATACGTTAAACTTCTTAATAGAGCTTATAAACTATGCCTTTTACTTAAATATAACATTTAAAGGAGCTCTTTTTTATTGAGTATATAAAATATACCTCAATTTCTATGGTTCTGTTGACTACTGACATATCAGAGTTGAGTATACATAAAATGGGTTAAGCTGTACAGCTAAAACACATTTACATTTCCAGTACAACTGTATTAATTTTTCAGCTATCTCACTAAAATAAAATAAATTTCAAAATTAACTCACATTTACATTTAAAGGTTAAGCCTTAAGAATTTGTTTTATTTTCTAATCAATCTCCATTGACTATGGACATTTCTCAGCTAAATTAAATTTTAAAAATAATTATAAAAAACTTTCCTGCTCTATTTTTCAGCAATATATATTCATAGAAGCTTTTGGAAAATACTGTATATGGATTAGATTTTTAGTATATTTGGAAGAAGTAATTTTAAAGATACCTAAGAATTTTGAAGGAACATATTTCTAAAAGAAGCTTTTTAAATATATATATTTTCATGCTATCCTCTAAATTTTGCCACACAAAAGAATTCTATGCCAATTTTATACTTTTTTGGTGTGAAACCAAATTAATGATAATGAACATAAAGTTGAAACACTAAGCTTGGGAAATAAAATACATTTCACATAAAGTATATTCAAATTGTATTCATGCAATTTAAAACTATTAATACATATTTTGCTTTCTAGTGTAGAAACAGGTTTAAATAGTAGCAGTGTATTACAAATAAATAATGCCTGTAAACACTTACTAGTGCTGTAGAACTGCAAGTTATTTCTTGAAGATAAGGCATTAAGTGGTACTCAATTGGAATATCATCGGGTCAATAATTAAATCTCACAGCTAATTTAGGTTAATTGGGATTACATAAGTTTGAAGTATGCAATATGTTAAAAGTAGCATTGTGTCCTTATTTCAAATAACAAGTGCAAATAAATGGCTAACAGCTCCTTGACATGGTATTCTGCCAGATACCCAACTTTGGTGAACACCAAATATTTATGTAAAATAACACATCACTCATATAGAAATGAACATCATTATGAACTAGAAAACTGTCTCTTTCCTAGTTTAAATGTTTCTCTTGCTATATCATATACATGAAGTTTTTAAGCACACCTTATTTTTAACTATGAATATTCAATCTGTGTTTATATTATCACATATCTTTAATTTATGGAATCCAAATCAGTTGGGGACTTATAGTCCTATGATTTCAGTTCAATGCAACTTTTAATGAAATCACTCTTCTCATCAAATTATACAAATTTATCCAGAGACTGATAGCTGAATGAAAATATATCTAAATAAATATTCAATAAGATTAAATAATTCCTAATTTATAATTAGACTTATGATTTGCTGGAAATAGGTTAGACTACAAAATTCCATTTCCATTAAGTGAGAAAATAAGCTCTTTTATTTCATTTTTAATAATTTAGAAATATGTCTATATCATTATATAAGTCTATATCCACTTATATAAGCTATCCCAAAGTAATTATTACCTACTGTCTAGGATAATATTTAAATTTCATTATTTAGAGGACAAATGTACTTCTAAAACCAAGATAGATTATTAAAAATAGAGTATACTGGGTCACACTAATATTTTTCATTTAAAAATAATTATGTATGAAGTACAATTATTTTTGTTACATCACCAATTTTAAGGTTAATGGACAATACTGATACTTTTTTTTTCCTATTGACAAATGAAAATAGATACCATTAGGTCTGAAGTATTCTCTCCTTTTTCACACACACTGTTTTTTCTTTCCTGTGAGTCACTTTTAATTTCTCCATATGAATTGGAATTACACTTACTCTAGTGTTATATATGTAGAAATGTGTGAGATGACATTCAGCTTGCCTTCAGGAAGTAGGTTTATTTCTATCACCTGTGAAATCTACACTAGAGGGAATATCTGTGGTGTCCTTTCTGACTGAATCTCCATCTCACACCCTTTCCTGGAAAAATAATCCTACTATATCTCAGAGGTGGATGTGACTGGATTCTTAGCAGGAGATACTTCTTCCAGATAGTCATATACCTGCGTAAATTTTCCTCAGTGATAGGGAGCTAGTCATCCAGTTATTTAGCTTTTGATGAGTTATCTTAAAAGACTATAACAACCTGGGTTCAATCAGTAATTTAAACAAGGCAAGCTTAATCTAAAAATGATTAAGTTGTGATAGCACAATAATTACAAGGATGGAAAGATTCTCAAATGTATCCTAACACTGAGGGAAGAGTTGCTAAAGACAGACCTAGAAGGGCTTTCAGACCTGTGATTGCAGCCCTCTGGGTGGTGGAACTGTTGACTGGGAAACTGGTTCATCAATACTAAACAGGCAGAGGAAACACTCCAGGATTCAGGTGAGCCAAGGTTTGTGGGTGGTATCCAGAGGGAGTGAGGGTGCCACAGCATATTTCAGGCTCCAAGCACAGGATGTTTCCTTTAGGCAGACCCCAAGAAACAGCTGCAGGGCACAAACTTCTGAGATAGACAGGCATGCAGTGTGTTCAGGCACTGCTGCAGGTGCTATGGAAACATGGAGTTTGGAGGACATTGCTCTGCAGGAGACTAGCACACTTCTGTGTAAAGCTTTGGCTGTGGAGGGTCCAGGTCATTGTGTAGGGTTAAGGTCAAGAGACGGTCTTGTAAATGACCAGTCCTTGTAGGGCCCCTGAAGTACACACATGTGATGTTGATGAGAGGGTGCAAGGAGCAGGGACCTGGTCTCCAATGTCTTTCAGTCTCTTCCTCCCTCCTTCTCTCTCTCTGTCTGTGTCTCTGTCTCTGCCTCTGTTACTATACATTTTTCTTCTTATCTTTCTCCATTGTAACAGATATCATAACCACTAAGCTCCCTTTCTAGGACTATGCCAGTACCTCCTGGATTTGTTTCTAAAACTTTAAGCCCATGGATTTAATTTCATTAGGCATCAGGGACTTCATTGGTCTGAGACAGAGATGCAGAAGACCGCAAGCCTCAGAGGCAGTGTCTATGTGGGACCCAAGCATAGGTGTTTCCCTACCCTACAAAAGTGATGAGGTCCAAACATGGCATGGAGGCAGAAAATTACCAGATTCCATGGAAAGCTGAGTTGATGAAGTTGTCAGCAGTAACTTAGTTAGATGAAATATCAGAGTTCTTTACTTACTTGTCATGATATTAAATAAAACCCAGCATTCTGATATGGCCTTGGTAGAATGAAGATGGTCTCATCAATAACCAGGATAAACTATTTCAAAAACCTGGTAGAAAAATGGGTTTTGAGTTAAAACTATTCTGACTGAGAAGAAATGAAATTATATACTTTGCATACCTAAATTTTGTGGGCTGGATTTTATACGTGCTTTGTCTTTATAGATGTCTATACTCTGATATATGAGGTGGGAATTCTTAACATGGATTCTTAACACTTGTGAAAACACATATACTTATCCATTTATTTTCTGAGCTCCTATTCTTGGGACATTATTTAAAAATAAGAAAAAAATCCAAATAATATAAGGCTCTCAAAGCCTATAGAAGAAGCCTATAGAAGGGGAAATATTAAGTCAGAAAATTTTAAATGTATATGCGTGTATATGTATATAAACAAACACACATACATATATGTATTGTATTACACAAAAATGTATACAAAACTCGAGTTTTCTGGGTCAGGGCTATAGTTTATTTCTCACAACAAAATTATCCAGAGCAACATCTTGTGTCAGATCTCATGTCCCAATCAGTGAAGGGTGATGCTATGAGGGCCGGTTGTTTTCTGTAGGTACAACAGAATGCAGAACAGTAGTGAAATCTAGGATTTTAGGAGACAATGAGGTTTGTAGGGAGGCTGGCACATCTGTTTATCCTCCTTTCCACTTAGATAGAGGGCAAGTCAACTCTGGGGAGAGGTGGGACTCATTTTTGGGCTTACTATTCTAGAATGTAAGCAGATGGCTCTGAAAAAAGGAAGTTGATTTTTAGTACTATGGGACAGGACATCTCTGAGTAGGTGCCTCTCTATGTCTCCCTGGAGGGATAACATCTTCAACTTCCAAGGCATTTTACTAAGTAAACATGCCATTTTCTTAGATGGCCTGAAACATTCAGGAACATGAGAAATCCATGGAAAATTGTCTCCCAGCAGAAAATCAATAGGTAAGCCTTGTTGGACATGCCATCATAAAGATATTCACAAAGTTGGAGCTCTTAAGTCAGTTATGTGTGGATTCTTGGTGAGGAGGTGCAAAAATGGTGGGTTTAATCAGAGGTTTTAGAGCCATAGTTATTCAAGGTATTGGAAACAACCTGGGGTCACGTGATAAGAGGTAAAATTAGCACTGTTGATGTGCACCAAATACTGTAGGCCATTGTAGGTACTCCTAAGATTTTGGAATTACTATACAGGAACAGGGCAATAATGAAATGATTTTTAAAATGAGGCTATCTTGAACAGATAAGTTATTAAAAGATTACTTCACCTATAATGAATAATTGATTTTGTGTTGATCAAAAATGAGTAATAGAAGGGTGTGTAGGTGGCTCAGTTGGTTAAGCGCCTGGCTCTTGACTTGGAGTCAGGTCATGATCTCATGGTTCATGGGTTCAAGCTCCACATTGGGCTCTTCACTGGCAGTGTGGAGACTGCTTGGGATTCTCTCTCTCTCCTCTTTCTTTCAGCCCCTCCTCTGCTCATGTGCTCTGTCTTTCTCTCTCTCAAAATAAATACATTTTAAAAATGAGTATGAGAAAACCAGTTAAATCTAATCAGAAGACTGTATATGCTTGGCCAAGGTTAGCAATCACTTTGGCTTGTGACACTGCAGATGGATTACTTATCTCAAACTCAGGCACAAAAATCGTGCAAAACCTAGTATGATGGTAATGTCCCCATATACATGTTAACATTTCTGGGGGAAAATGTTATTTTTTCTGTTGTGGTAGTTTCAAATATTTGTAATACCAAAACCTCAACCTATAGATGTGTTGCTGGGAAGTGGAGAATCAAAGCAGAGGCCATAAAAGGCTGGTGAGAAGAGCCAAGTGGGGTATGATAAAGATGGACTGGACTCACTCTGAACCCAGGAAATCATTAATATCTAGCCTGGCTGATGTGCTGTTTAAGGTATGCCATCATCAATCATGTAGAAATCAAGGAGACTGAATAGATGGGAAAGTTCTTTTTGCATTAGATTTGTTCAGTTTGAAGAAGGGAGTCCATGAACCTCTGGAAGATAGAGGAACCATCTGGAGGACCATCAAGTCCTCAAGAAAGAATGGTTAAAATGGTAACACAGAGGTAAATATCTCTACAAAGTGGTGAGTTTTAGCATAGGTTTTGTTTTGTTTTTTTGCATTGATGGAATAGGAATACACTCTTGGAACCAAAAGGAGAAACTAGCCATAGGGCAAAGCTACTATGTCATAGGTTACCCAAATGCATTGAAAAATTAAGTATCATTGAAAAATTCATTATGTTCTCACAGGAGATTTTTATGCTTAGAAGATTATTTAGAGTTTACTTTGGTTTGAAAAAGTAGTATTCAATTTATTAAAGTTACAAACTCCAAAACCAGTTCTTCAGGTTTTAAGCTGTATATGAAAATTGTATTTCTAAGTCTAGTAAAAGTTTACTACCGATATTAATAGGTCTTTGAACAGTGGTCACATTTACAAACTTAGTTAAACACCTTCAACATTTTAAACTGAATTTATAAATTTATTATATTCAATTTCTTTTTAAGTATTCTAATTGTCTAATTAACAAATAAAGCCTTCCTGAATACTTAAATATCATATAAATTTAATATGGTAAGTTAAACCATAGGTTCCCTTAAATGTTACAGTACTGAATATGAAATTAGTAAATCTATATTACTTTCTCAATTATGCTTATTAAAATTGAAATTATAAGATTAATCAGTTTGAGTGCTAAAATGTCAAAAATGTTACAATAAATTGTAAATGCTCAAGTTGCAAATATACATAATTTCTGAACTTAATACAAAAATACTAACAGTATAGGGTTGTTTTAATTCATTTCTACACTAAATTCTAAATCTCCCAGGAGTTACTAATACTAATGGCTCATTAATAAAAATTATGATCTTAAAAAATGTTGGTTCCCTCAGAAAAATTAGGGGGCTCTCTGAGATTATTTCATTAAGATTCAATCTGGCCTGTAATTTATAATTATGAACATCAACACAATTTTATTCGTGATCCTAATTACCATGTGGAGCCATTTATAGTCATAATATCATGGGCTAAAAAACATAAAGAAGTGGGTGGTCACATCACCATATTTGAGTCATCATTACCTAATTTTCAAATCAAATAAGGGTCTGGAAATCCAATCCTATTATCTCTAATAACTGGTTGGATATACATAATCTATTCTTCTTTCATTATTTTGTCATTTTACCTAATAGAGTTTTATGAATATTAAAGTGGTATCCAGTTGAATTCTTTGTTTCCCAAAGTTTTGTCTAGCTCTGCAGTTAAACAACTAAGGTCATTCTGAGACTTGGAGTCTTTGCTACACACTAATAATCTATGATCTGGGCAATACCTTGAAATCTATGGCCTCTCAGCTGCTGGAGCTGTTATCATATTACCCCTTCTGCATTCCCACCATAGAGACCAGATGACTGAAGCTATAGGCTAAGGATCTTCAGATTTACAGTGCGTAGTCTTGTCCTGGCCAGACAGGAAACTGATAACATCCATCATTCAGACATGTATTACTAAATATTAAAATAGTCTAGGGCTTGATTTTTCAGAAAATAGTACAGTCAAAACAAAGTTTTGAGATCACCACTTCTGATCAGGAGAGAGGGTAGTGGACAAGCTTCTTTCTTTAATCAGGTTTCTTGGATTCAAATCCTGACTTCAATGCTTATTGGCCTGAAAGATAGTTCTATAATAAACTAGTTCTTTGGGGACACCTTATTAGCTCATTCAGTTTCAGTTTTCACACCTTTAAAATGGAATATCAGTGTTTCTTGAATAGAATATAATAAGGATTAGTTAAAATGATGGCACACTAGAATTACCTGGGTTGATTTTAAAAATAATCACAGGCTCCCGGATGTCACTGTGCAACAACTAGTTCAGAATCTCTAAAGGCAGGAGCCTAGATAATGCTAATAAAGAAATGAGAATAGTAGCTGGCAAGTGCTTATAATATTTTATTACATGTGTAGCCTTAGACCAAAATTATCTCTGATCTTCAGTTTTATCATCATACATTCAGGCAGAAAATAACTACAACTAATAGTCATTTATTTCATATGCTACTAAGTAGCTTTTGGAGGAGAACTTAATATGCTAACTCGAAACTGGCCTGCAATCCTCTTTTATTTCCTTATTCTCCTGCCCATCCTTTGCATTATTGCCTCCACTTTGTGTGTGGTCTTTATAACTAAATTTGAAGGAATAATCATTCATATGCTGCTCTCATGGGAACATGTTTTAAATCTTTCAGTAACTCTAGGGTGGAGACAAATTTCCCTTGAGTATTGGATGACTACACATAGAATAAGAATAATATATGTGTCATTCACTAGGTGTGTCCTGGGTACAAGAAGGTGTCCTAGGACATTCAGCATAGTTTTATCATTTGTGATAACAGTGGATCCTCTGTTCCTTGCTCTTGCTCTTTCACTTCCAATGTCACCATCTCTATTTGCTTCAGAATAGTCATTCCTATTTTTATAACACTGTTCTTGTTGCAGAGTTTCTGAACTTGCCTCTCGATTAAGGAATTTAGGACAGAACTCTGCCTCTCAGTCTTAAGAGAGTGTCCTAAACACCTCAATGGACATATTTTCAATGTTCCTTTCCAACTCTTTTCCCTTTCTCAGTACGAGCGAGATACTTCTCCCTGATTTCTTGAAGGTTCTCTAATAATCAGATCATGATGTTTACTCTGTTGTACCTGTGTGGATCTTCCATATCCTGTCAGTTTCTCAATGGGTAAATATCACTGACTTTTATACACCTTAAAACCAGGTTCCTGTAGTCAGTTTACAACTTTTGGTATCTTATTAGACATACACTGTGTGGTAAATTGTTGTAATAATCCATGTCTTTGGGTGTTTCTCACCTATATTTACTCTTTGCCTGGCTGTTATTTTAGTTCTTGATCAACAGAACAGTAGCTAACTTGATGGAAACAAAGACTTAGAATTGCCTTAGCTTTGAGTTTTGCTTACTCTCTGGATCCCTGTGATCATAACTATTTGAATAAACCCAGGTTAATTTGTGGAAGATTAAGAGTATGTACCCCAGTTAACCAAGTCATTGCAACTGAATATCAGACATAGAAATAGGCCATTGACCCTCAGTTGTCAAAAGACATGTGAGTGAGATCAGCGGAATTGTCTAGCTGAACCCAGAGCAAATTGCAAATTCACAGAACCATAATTAAAATTAATGATAGGAATTTTGAAACCACTAAGTTTTGAGTTGGTAGAGGTATTGATAGCAGACTCAAAGTAGTATGTTACATTACTTTTATTACCTGATGTAGGTATTAGCTGCTGATTAAATATTGCTCTTTAGTTGTGTGCAAGGTAAGATGCTCCCCATATGCTTCCTTATTTCCCATCCCCAGTTAGTTCAAGGGCAGCTGATATTCCCTCCTGATAATTAATAATTAGGAAGCAAAAAACATGGTATCCTTATTAACATTGTACACCTATACCAGTAAGCCCACCTTAGAACTCCACTGCCTTTTGGATTAAGAGACCAACCACGACTCATGAGTGTGAAATCTCTCAGGTTTGAGTTCTATCCTTAGACCCTTATCCTGTTGTATGCACAGCTGGCAAACTTTTTATGTGAAGGGATAGATAGTAATTACTTTAAGATTTAGAGATTTGTGCTATCTCTGTCATAGCTATCGACCCCTGCCATTGTACCATAAATGCATCCATAGACAATAGGTTAAAACAAGCATGGCTATGTTCCAATATATTTTATTTTAGAAAGATACCAGATCACATGTACTCCTTAAGTCATAATATGCCAAACCGGACTTAAAATCATGAATATTTCCATATCTTTCTACCAGTCTTTGTTAATTTTAACATGACTGTTATTCCCAGGGAGAGATGTACATGCCCTGAGTGTATATGGGGAAGTGGGGAATAGTATGCAGGTCTCAGGCCTCTAACAGTAAAATATTTGCTAGTCAAGCCATAGGTGTATTCCTGTAGTACTTGCTTGATATTCTTCCAAACCTGCCCTAGCAATTCTCTAATATGCATAATGAAGTCCCCAACTCATTCCCAAAGCAAAAGTATCATCATTCCCCAGGCTATCCAGAAACATATTGTTTCCTTAGTGTTTCTACCCTGGGCAAGGACCAAGAACCTACCAGGCCCAAATAAACTTATTTCCTTGTGTTTTGCTTCATGCAGCTTCTCAAAGATGGGCCCTAAAAATGGTCTAAAGCCCACCTTCTCTGGTAATTTAATTCCTCTAACATGTCCCTAGCATGTTCGATCCTGTTCATCTAGCAGTAATGTCCCACACAGGCTGCATTGCTTGACCTGCTATTTACCCCAGACCATGACTAAATGTTACAGAGTAAGTGGGGCTGAAAGTTGCACTGAGCTCTCCCACCCATTCCATCTTTTTCTTATTGGACTTCCTTTCTTTTTTAAAAACAGTCTAACTTTTGAAGTGCCTGGGTGGCTCAGTTGGTTAAGTGTCTGACTTCAGATCAGGTCATGTTCTTGCAGTTTGTGAGTTTGAGCCCCTTATCTGGCTCTGCATTAATGGCTCAGAGCCTGAAGCCGGGTTGAATTCTGTGTCTCTGTCTCTCTCTGCTCCTTCCCTGCTCACTCTGTCTCTTTTTCTCTCAAAATTAAATAAACATTAAAAAATAATAAAACAATAAAAAATGAAAACAACCTTTCTTTAGTAATTCCACAGAAGTGCCTATAGTTGTTGTACACAGTACACTCTACAGTGCACAGGGGTAAAGGCATAATATCTCTACCAGGAAAACAGAATTTAAGCATTCTGATGAAAGATTCTTCTTGAGCTTTATACTTTCCCAGTATCTCTAGCATTATCTGTCTCCTAATAGGTGAATTCTACATTATGATTACTGGTGTTGACTTTAATTCTGTTTGTACTTTACTGCTAGACATACATTGCATGGTAGAAGCAATACTGGCTCATTTTTATTCAGGCCTACTCATTAACATTATGGAATAAGATTATACTGCCTATATATTCAAGTGCTCTTATGCCCTATATCATCTTGAGGACATACCAATAGTCATTTACCATAAATTCCACTTCTAATTTGTAGCTGAAAGTGAATAAACTTGATGAGTGCCTGATACAGAGCATATGCTTCCCCCGACACCCCCCCCGCATTAAGTGAATTTCAGTTTATAGGGACTTCAGAAATTCCTTCTAGAATAGAAGGACATCTAGAAGGTTATCTGTTCTAATGTTCCTCTTTCCTTACGCTTTGCCTTCCTTTGAGTTTGCAGCTCCATTTTTCTATGGTTCTACCCATTTCTGTCATAGAATTTTACATGGCCATACCTTAGAACACAGTTATCCAGCCTTCTTTTTGAAGATGGTCTTAGGAACACAATTTTCCAGTTCATATAGTCCCCCCAAGGCATAGTACATAAGTGTTTTTTTTTTTTTAAGTACTCCAGAATAGGATGTTGCTAAGATAGCATCAGTATTGATAAACATTTGCCTTACAGAAACATATCTTCCCATATTGGATTTTATGACATGTCCTTTAATCCATTCTTCATAGAAAAGAAAATAAGGGGAAATTAGTGGAGAACTCTGTATCCTAAAATGCAGTCTTATAATTAAAATTTTCTTTTCTATTTTCTAATTTCTCTTTTTTTCTGATTATCAAAATCAGGAGGAATTTCCAGAGCTTAATAAAATAGATATCTATTGATTGCAGATCCTTTTCTTATGTGTGTAAAAAGTTCAAATAGACTATGCTTTAATGAAATGTTCAACTCTTGACCTAATTGCTTTTGATATTTCTAAAATAAATGTTGAACTGCCTGAGATTCTTTTAGTTATCAATCTATCAGACCTTGTAATATAGCCACCACTGCTGGCTATGTTTGCACCAAATGAACTGAGCTGTCATATCTAGAGCTGAATAAGACTTCAAGAAAATTCATCCAATTATTTTTATTAATTTCATAGCTATTTCTTTCTGTGCCCAGTGATCCACATCTCCAAAGTATATTGCTCAGGAGTACTTGAGTAGAGTATCTGTCCAAATGTTAAAATATATTTTTCTCTCAGTTAAAATACCCTCAAAATAAGTAGAGTAAAATAAGATGAAGCCAAACCAAAAGAAGGTTTAGTTTTATCACAATAGTGTTAAATGAAATATGGCAAAATACCAATAATAAATATCTGAAATTTATTGTCCTTCTTGAAAACTACCATTCATGTATTGCCAAGGCAAAATATAAATGATATATTTTCATAAGATAGTGAAATATTTTCCAGCCTTTAATGATAGAATATATTTTGTAAAGATTTATTTGACCTGATGGCTTCTTCACTATTATTCTGTCTGAACACTGGATAATGCTACCTAGGTTTGAGGAAAGGTCTCTTTGTTTTTCTATTAGACATTTAAACTTCTCTGTCCTTTCATTATTCATGAGAAAAAATATTTGTGTGATTACAGGTAAAAAATGCATTCACAACTAATTTGTTCTATAAAATCCCAACCATCTCATGTATTTAAAATTTCAAATCTTACAGCACATTTTCAAAATTCAAACCAAAGTGTGTTATTTGCTTTTTAGCAATAAGGAAACCTTGGATACTAATTGTCTTAAGTTCAGTGGGATGCCCTCCAAAATAATAATCTAAGTAATATAGCATAAATTATTTAACATATATTATACCTACACCTACTGTGTGCTTGAACATCCATATGTTGCTTTAGGCATTTTTGTCTAAAGACTTTATGAATGTGTTTTGGTGAAAAATGAGTTTGATCGCTAACTTTTCTGTGCAACAGACACAATAAATACTCTCAATGGGTATTTTTCATATAACATATTGAATTTAAAAAAACATACTTACAGTCTAAGATAATTCTTCTAAAAATATGAAGTTACTGTCTTTTTAATTCCTGGCATGTGGTTCCTGCTGTTGTCATATCTGGTATTCCAACCATTGTATCTTAATGGTCTGCATCTGATTTGCCAAATTAAAAAAAAAATCTATTTGTAAGTGAAAATAGCAATCGTTATTACAGATTACATATGAACACAGCCCTTATTCATGTATTCATAATATATTTCCATTTGTTTTATATGTAATGGGAAAAACTCTTATTATATTAAAAACTTCTATCCTTTTCACTTTAATGACATGAGATTAGAAAAGGAAATGATAGCCAGATACTTAAGAGTTTGGATTTAAAATGGCCTCAGTTCTAAGCCATTGACTTTCAAATTATGCTCTCTGTATACCTATAGATCTTCAAATATATTCTTTTTTGTCTTGAATTGTCTGTAAAATTATTTTATTCTTAAAATATATGAATATAGTCAGGAACATTTGGGGCTAACCACTTTCTAAATTTTTTTAATGTTTTTATTTTTGAGAGAGAGAGACAGAGTGCATGCAGGGGAGGGGCAGAGAGAGAGGGAGACACAGAATCTGAAGCAGGCTCCAGGCTCTGAGCTGTCAGCACAGAGTCCAATGCAGGGATTGAACTCAGGAATTGTGAAATCATGACCTGAATTTAAGTCTGACGTTTGAACAACTCAGCCACCCAGGTGCCCCTGGGGCTGGTCACTTTTTAATCAAACACAGAATCAGGATGCCATGTTCATATCTGTGCTCATAGTTATGTTGGTTCTTGATGATACTTTAATTTTGACAAGTCAGTAAGGAAACAGTCAAGATTAACTTAAAAAAATAAATGCCCAAAGAATGAATTATTTCATCATACCCTTTAAGATCAGGGAAATAGGGTATATCTTAGTTCATGGCAAGTGCCCTTAGCAACTCCCATTTTTAATACTTAAACTTCAGGAATTGATCAGTCTATTTCCCATGTAGTTAATTCACTGCCAATGGAGCTTTTTTCCTTGTAACTGTCCTCACATTTTTCTAAAATTAAACAAATAAAATAGCATTCTGAGGATTCACTGTCAGCATTTTGGAAATATAAATAAAAGTGTTTCCCTTCCTAGTCACTTCATTAATTCTCTGTTTTCTACTCTTTCTCTCTTTCTCTCTCTCTCTCTCTTTCTCTCTTTTAAACTGTGGATGATGAGAGAGAAGAAAACAAGTTAACATAATTAAAATTCACCTTATTAGATGGATATTTCCAGGCCTGCTGGCATAGATCAAGGACTGCATTATTTTGGACCCTTCAAGAAGCAGACACTAAGACAGAATTAGGCATGCAAGATAGATGTTAGAGACTACAGGAAAGGAGCCAGGGGAGGTTAGGAAAGCCTTTAGACTGTGATTCAGTTTTACCTTGTAAGAAAAAGGGGAAAGAAGGAAAGAGGGCTTTCGATGCCTTAGAATGCACTGCAGGCATAAAAGAATTCAGCAGAGCCCTTACAGAGTTCTTGAGTCAAAGCTGCTCATCAGAGAAGTCCTGTGTTTCCTAGGACTGGGCATACCTTAGCATCTCTTCTGTGCTCGATCATTGGCTGAACGCAACTGATGGGACACATGTCTTCAATGTGAACATGGTGATGATATCAGAGTGCAGTAGCTAGCGCTATCACTTAAATGCATATCCTGCAGTTAGAAATTTAAAAGATACAGTCTTACAGAATCCACAAGGACTTTTGAGGAAAGAGCGGTAAAGGTTTTGAAAATGAGGAATATTAAGAACACTAGGTGTGCTTGTAAAAAGATTGTCAATGGACTTGGGAAAGAGAAAGCAATGACGAGGAGGCAGCTTTAGAGAAGAAGACTGTCTAAAATGTTTTATTTATTTTCTTTTTCTTATATATATGCTTACTTCAATATTATAATAGCTTTCTCTGTGGATCTTGAGATGTCTGCAGTAATAGAAATAAGAAATAAGAATTTCTATAAAAATAGAAATATTTCCAGATTCCAGTCTGCAGAAACATAGGGAGAAGAATGGAAATCCCCACATAGTATCTACAGAGAAGCTCTCATGGCCTCCCAGTTTAAGTTTCAGGAAGGGAACCTAAAAACTCACAGGACTAGGCTGCATGTAATGTGTAAATTCTTTTTAGTTTTCATAGTAAATTTTAATAGTGAATTATAGAACCCATCCAGTCTTCTCTCTCTCCATTTCAGAAGATTATTATTAACTGAAACTCTCCTCATATTTGCTAAATCAATATATATGAAAATTTAAAACTTTTTGTTGGCATGAAAATTTTATACCTAGAAATTTTCCAATGACCTTGATAGTTTGACTCCCTTCTGCATAAATACCTTACAACAAATTGGAAACCAGTCAAAAGAATAGTTAGAGTTTATTCTTTAAAATACTGCAACTAGAAGATGTGAGAATTGTCTTTCTGGCCTGAGTTCTCTCCTCAACCCCCAAGGCTAAGTAAAGGAAACTTCATCTTTATCAACTGAAGATACTGGCAAACACAGATTAGTATTAAAAGAATAACTGAAAAGTTAAAGGACAAAGTGTGGCAGTTAGAGGACGGCAGAAAGAGTAAGATCCAAACTTGGAACATAAGCTTACCCATACTCCTGGCTGTCATCTACACTACAGATTTATGTTTAAGACAGCAGGATGGACAGCAAAAATTTAGGCAAAAGAAAATGAGGACTTTATTTTTAAAAGTAGAATTGTACTGAGTAAAATCTGAGATTTTATTGCTTTGTTTTGTTTTTTAACTGAGTGCAATTCCCAACTGTGCACCACCAAGGCAACAGACAGTAGAAGCTTTATAAGTTTGAGGCATCAGCAGACAGATCCTGAAGCTGGTAGAATATCTGAGAATCAGAGTTAAATCTCTTAAGAGCAAGAAGACCACAGAGAGCACAAAACAGAATCAAGTGCCACAGCAATCCAGGGTCTGTAATATCCATTTTTCAACCCAAACAGCTACATCAAGGGAAAGAGAAAGTATCACTCATAACAGGGAAGAAAGATGACCAACAGAAATTGAATAGACCCAGACTGATTTCATCAGATAAACTTTAGAGCAACTAATACATGAATATGTTAAAAAATTATGGAGAACATATGTACAAAATTAATGGAACCTGATTTTAATGTGTGGATACACGGGGAATCTCAACAGACAAAATGAAAACTATTCAAAAGTAAATTAAGTGCTGAAAAGTAACAGTAGTTGTAAAGGAAAAATTAACAAGATTGGCTTAATGTCAGACTTTAGCAAACAGAATAAATGAGCAAACTTAAAAACAGGTCAAATTGCACACCCTAGAGAATATAGAGAAAAAAGATGAAAGAAAAAATTGACAGAGCCTCCAAGACACGTTAAGGAACTGTCAGGTATCTAATATATGTAACTGAAGTCTCAGAAAGGGAAAGGAGGAGAAAAAAGTAATATAAAGAGCCAAAGATTTCACAAATTTGTCAGAGCACATGAAGTTACAGATTCGAGATGCTTAACAAATAACAAGCAAGATGAAAACACAAAAATGACAATAGATGTACTAAAAGTCTGAGAAGCTCTTAAACAGGTATAGAAAAACAATAAACTTTTCTCTGTATGTTGGGAAACATAATGATTGAGTTTTTATCAGCCATTATTCAGATCAGAAGACATAAAAATGATATATTCAATGTGCCAAAAATACAATAATGAGAAATTATATCTATAGTATTGATATTATTCATTTTCAGCACACTATTGTTATTGTTATTATTCCTTCCAGCCCAAATTTCTTAATCTGGTGGAATTATCCATTAAAATAAAAGCAAAATAATGTATTTTTACATTAAAAAATTTAGAATTTATTGCCAGCATACCTGCATGCACTATAAGAAAACCCAGTTTTCTCTACCTGAAGGGATATGGCATATGTTGTCAATTGTGATGTACATAAATGTGTGAAAAGATTTGGTAGTAGATTTACTAGTAAATAAACAGATACAAGCAGAAATAGAAAATATAGGAGGGTACTTGTGATGAACACTAGGTGTTATGTTAGTGATGAATCACTAAATTCTAATCCTGAAACTAATATTACACTATATGTTAACTAACTGAAAGTAATAAAAACTTGAAATAAAAAAAGGAAAACAATTTGATTTACTATAATAGAAAAAAATGTAACAAACTTTGCAATAAATTTGAGAAAAATAAAGGGATATTTCCACCTATTGTAAACCAGGAAACACTATTTTTTTTTTTAATAAATTTATTTATTTCTAGAGAGAGAGAGACAGCATGAACAGGGGAGGGTCAGAGAGAGAGGGAGTCACAGACTGAAACAGGCTCCAGGCTCCGAGCCGGCAGTCAGCACAGAGCCTGACGCGGGGCTCGAACCCACGAACCGCGAGGTCATGACCCAAGCGAAAGTCGGACGCTCAACCGACTAAGCCACCCAGGCGCCCCCAGGAAACACTATTAAGAGGAAATAAAGAGCTTAGTAAATGGAGCAATATGTCACTTTCATAAAATGGAAGGCTGAATGGTATTAAAAAAGTCCATTCTCCCCAGGTAGATCTGTGGATTCAATATAGCCCAATTATAATTCTAGCATTTATATGCAAATGCAATCAAACTAGAATAATAAAGAACAATTTTGCAGAAGAAATGGTGGTAGAAGAGCATACAATCTGATTTCAAATTTTACTCTAAATTTAAGTAATCAAGACAGTAAATCATTAGCAGTAGTATACCTGTATAGACAAATGAAACAAAATAAAAGAGTATAGAAACAGAGCTGTGGATATATAGTCAACTGATTTTCAACAAATGGTATAACTGTATAGTTGCCAAATTTTTACAGAGTAGCTGTAGCTTTTTACATTCCTATCATAAATGTATGAATAATCCAGATTTTACTTGTCAGTATTTAGTACTACAACTATTTTTCATTTGAGCCATTCTGATAAGTGTGCAGTGATACTTCACTGTGGCTTACATTTTCATTTCACCAATGGTGAATGTTGAACATGTTTTCATTAGCTTATTTTCTATCTCTTTTGCAAACATCCTATCATACTATTTACCCATAATCTAATTGCGTTGTTTGCTTTATTTTTAGTATTGAGTTTGACAGTTCTTGTTCTACTCAAGATACTTGTCTATTGTCAAATATGTAGTTCCAAATATTCTCATTTTATATAGAGCTTGTATTTTCATTATGAAGAGTCTTCCACAGAGGAAAATTTTGTTTACATTTTGAACGTCCAAATTATCAAATTTTCCATTTATAAATCATGGTTTCTGTTCGTCTCTAAAAAAATGTTTGCTTAACCCTATCTTTTTTAAACTTTTAGTTTTACATTTTGTTTAATTATATGACTGTGACTGTTTCCTTTTGTTCAGGCTGCTATAACAGAAATACCATAGACTAGGTAACTTAAAAACAACAGAAATTATTTCTCACAGTCATGGAGGCTAGACTTCCAATATCCGGAATCAGCAAGTTTCAGTTCTAGTGAAGAACCTCTTTTTAGTTGAAAAGTGCTTACTTTTCATTATGTCCTCACATCGCAGATAGCAGAGGGCAGTAAGGCATCCCAATGATTGTATTTTCATATAAAAAATGAGACTTAAATTCATGTTTACTATTTTGAAAATGTCCAACTGCTCCAGCACCATTTGTTGAAAAGATCATCTATCCTCTTTCGAATTTATTTTGCACATTTGTCAGAAGTAAGTTGTAAGTGGAAAGTGATGTAAACAAGATGGTGGAAGAGGAGACCTACAACTCATTCCCCCACAGAGACAATGAGTTAACAATATATACTATAAAAAGCCATTAGAAGAACTCTAGAAACCATTCAAGAAGCAGCAATGCCTCTTGCAAATTCAAAGCCAAAATAACCACAATGAAATAAGTAAGAAAAGCTGTTTTATTTCAACCATGCTAGCCCTTCGCTAACACTGGCACAGCTCAGAGCAATCAGAAAGCATCCAGCTTGTGGCTTCTCCCTTGGCAGACAGAAAGAAGAGTGATATATACATGCATACATGCAACATTCCAGCTTTCAGGGAGCTTCCAGAAGGATTGATTTGTCTTGACTCAGAGAACTGAGAGGAATCAGCATACTTTGGATGCCTTGGCACTAGCTTAGAGCAAGAGAGAGCTCAGAGGACCCATAGTATTATAGACAGACATTAGAAAGCGCAAGAGACAATAAGCATGAGATAAGAAACTGGAACACATAAGCCCAGAGAAAATACATCTTTAAAAAAAATACTTTTATTTTATTTTTGAGAGAGTGCCTGTGGGGAAAGGACAGAGAGGGAGATGGGATCTGAAACAGGCTCCACACTGACACCAGAGAGCCAGATGTAGGGCTTGAACCCAGAAACCACAAGATCATGACCTAAGCCAAAGCTGGATACTTAGCCAACTGAACCACCTATGCGCTCCCCCTCCCCAGAGAAGATGCATCTTAATAAAAGGTCTCAGAGGCTTCAAGAATCTTTATCTGAGATGGCTGGCAAGTCTTTCTCTGTTTGAAATCAGTGTACAAAGAATGAGAGAGGTGGCTGTTTTTCTTCAAATGCAAAAATTACCACATATAACAAGAAAGAAACAAAGCATACCCCAGTCAAAAGAAAAAATAAATCTCCATAAGCCAACCTTACAGAAATGGACATCTATGAATTACCTGACAAAGAATCCAAAGCAATCACATTAAACAAGTGCAGTGCACCATAAGAGAATGCATGTACACAAGTAAATGAAACCAGGAAAAGTAGGCATGGACAGAATGAGATTAACAAGGAGCTAGAAACTATACAGAAAGAAGCAAAGAGACATTCTGGACCTGAAAATTTCCATAAGTGAATTGAAAAATTCACTAGAGTTTCAACGGCAGGCTTGATCAAGAAGAAGGGAAAAAACATGATGAACTCAAAAACAGATTATTTGAAATTATAGAATCAGAGAAACAAAAGAATAACAGAAAAGTGAAAAAGTCCAAGGGACTTGTAGGACCCCCAGCCTGCAAACCAATATATGCATTACAGAAATCTAAGGTAAAGAGAGAGAAAGAAGCAGGAAGAAAATTTGAACAAATATTGGCCAGAAACTTCCCAAATATAAGGGAGGAAATAAATATCCAAATCCAAGAAGTTCAAAAGATTCCACCAACCATGAACCCAAAGAGACCCACATGAGACACATTGTAACCAAACTGTCAATAATCAGACAAATTTTGAAAGCAGCAAGAGAGAAAAACTTGTCAGGTAGCAAGGAACTCTCATCAGATTATTCACAGGTACCTCAGCAG
Organism: Hyaena hyaena; assembly: GCF_003009895.1. Taxonomy (NCBI): domain Eukaryota; kingdom Metazoa; phylum Chordata; class Mammalia; order Carnivora; family Hyaenidae; genus Hyaena; species Hyaena hyaena. The sequence continues at coordinate 193,956 of NW_024081091.1, read as the reverse complement.
AAACATTACAATGAAGGGAATGAGATGATATTTTCAAAGGGGCTCAAAAAAAAAGTGCCAACCAAGAATATTATATCTGGCAAACTGTCCTTAAAAAATGAAACCAAAATAAAACCTTCCTAGATAAACAGAAGCTGAAGAAGTGCATCACCACTAGACCTGCTTCTAAGAATTGCTAAAGGGAGGCCTTCACATTGAAACCAAAGGGCATTGAATAGCAACCATAAAAGCACACACACAAACAAATATATCTCTGATAAAGATACAGACATATACAAAATTCTGTAATATTATAATGATGGTGTGTAAATCACTTTTAATTCAGTTATAGAATTTAAAAGTTCAAAGCATACAACTAAACTACTATGCTCTTTGATGTAAAATATAAAAGAGGTAATTTGTGGCATAAGTGACAAAGTGGGGAGAAATATGAGAAGGTAGAATGTTTTACTGTCATTGAAGGCACACATTTACAATAGTATATGACCCTGAGATGTTTTAGTTAATTCCCATGGTAATCACAGATAGAAAACCAATAGAGGATTTACAAAAGAAAATGAGGAAAAGTCTAAGCATTTAAAACATATAAAAAGTCACTGTAACACAACAGAAGACAGCATGAAAGAAAAGGACAAAATTAGTATAAGAAATGCTGGATATAATAACAAAATATCAATAGTAATTCCTTTCCTATCAGTAATGACCTAAAGCATAAACTGATTAAATCACTCACTTAAAAGACATATAGGTGCTGAATTAGGATAAAAAGATAAAATCCAACTATGTGATATCCATAGATAGATTTATTTGAGACATGAGGATAAGCATACACTGAGAGTGAAGGAATGGAAAAATAAACTCCATGAAAATATAACCAAAGGTGAATAGGCATGGCCAGAGTTACATCAGACAACATATACTTTAAATCAAATACTGTCATAGGAGGCAAGGATATTATATAATGATAAAAGGGTCGATTTATCAGGAAGATAAAGTAATTTTAAATATATATGCATTTGATGTCAGATTGTCTCTCAAATAAATAAAACAAACTTGACAGAAGAGAAGGAAGAAATCATAACACAAAAACAGTGGAAAATTTTAATTCTCCGCTTTCATCCTGGATACCTCAACCAGATAGATGATCAAAAGAAGTTGAAAATATAGACTAACTGAACCTAAGAGATATATAGAGAACACTACCCAACAGCATTTGAAGGCACATTCTTTTTGGGAGTACAAAGAACATTCTCAAGGATAGATTATTTGTTAGACCATAAAACAAGTCTTTACAAGATTTATAAGAAGATTTATATCATATCAAGCATTCTTTATAACCACAGTGAAAAGGAGCTAAAACTCAATAATGGAAACTAGAAAACTCACAAATATATTGAAATTAAATAATATCTACTTAAACAACAGACACATCACAGAGGAAGTGACAAGGGGAAGTAGAAAATACCTTGAGACAAATGAAAATGAAATATAACATATCAAAACTTATGGGACACAGAAAAATTAATAAGAGGGAAATTTTCTCTGGTAAATGCCTATGTTATTAAAGAACAAAAATCTTCAATAAACAACCTTAATTTTACACCACAAGAAAGTAGAATAATAAATTAAACTCAAAGTTAACAGAAGAAATAAAATAAGAATCATAGCAGAAATAGCAGAAAAACAGAAAAATCAACAAAATAGGTTGATGTTTTGAAAAAAATTAGTAAAATTTACAATACCTTAACTAGACTAAGATTAAAAAGACTTAACAAAAATAAGGGATGGAAGAGGAGACACCACAACAGATATCACAGAAATTTTAAAAAAGATCATAATAGACAACTGAATAATTACATCTCAACAAATCAGATAACATACAAAAACAAGAATAAATTTCTAAAACCTACCAATACTGAATCTTGAAAAATTTAAAAAAAGCTGATTAGACTTATAACTAGTAAGATTGAGTTCATAATTAAAAATAAAATCTCTCTCCCAAAAAAGAAAAGCCTTGGTCAGATGGCTACACTGAAAGACTTCTACCACACATCTAAAGAATTAACACCAATCTTCTTAAATCCTCACCAAACTGAAGAGTAGTGAATATTTCTTTAATATTTTAATGTTTATTCATTTTTGAGAGAGAATATGAGTGGGGGAGGGCCAGAAAGAGAGGGGCAGAGGATTGGAAATGGACTCTGAACTGACAGCAGTGAGCCTGATGCAGTGCTCCAACTCACCAACTGTGAGATCATAACCTGAGCTGAGGTCAGATACACAACCAACTGAGCCACCTAGAGGCCTCTTTCTAAAATATTTTTTATTAGTCCAGCATTACCCTAATGCCAAAAGCAGAGAACTATTACAAGAAAGCCACAGACCAACATCCCTGATCAATATTTTTTAACGTTTTTATTTATTTCTGAGAGAGAGAGGGACACACACAGTGTGAGCAGAGGAGGGTCATAGAGAGAGGGAGACAGAATCCGAAACAGGCTCCAGGCTCTGAGCTGACTGTCAGCACAGAGCTTGACACAGGGCTCCAACCCAGGAACTGTGAGATCATGACCTGAGTCAAAATCGACACCCAAACGACTGAGCCATCCAGTCGCCCCTCTCTGATCAATTGATACAAAAATTCTCAACAAAATACTAGCAAACCAAATTCAGCAGTCAAAAGGATTACATATCAATGCCAAATGGGATTTATTGCTTGGAATGCAAGGCTTTTTCAACATATGAAAGTCAATCAATATAATGTACACATTAACAGAACAAAGAATAAAAAACACATTGATCTCAACTAAAAAAAATAATTTGAAAAATTTTCAACACTTTTTCATAAAAAAAGAACTCTACAAACACAGGAGTAAATTATAATAAAGATCATCTATGAAAAGCCCACAACTAACATCCTATACAATGGTTAAGAAAAAAAAAAACCTGTAAACTTTCTGAGATTAAGAACAAGATAAGGATGCTCACTGTCACTACTTGACTTTCAGTACTTCTCACCAGAGTATTGGAAGTCCAGGGTGGAGCAGTTAGGCAAGAAAAGAACTTCAAATCGGAAAGGAAGTAATAACATTCTCTCTATTGCACAGATAGCATGATCTTAGATGTTGAAAACCCTAAAGATTCCACCAAAAATTATTAGAACCTCTAAACAAATTTAGGAAAATCACAGGATATAAAATTGATACACAAAATCAGCTGTGTTTCTATATACTAATAATGATCAATTAAAAGAAAAGCAATTAAAATAATTCCATTGACCATAGGATTAAAAATAAAATGCTTAGGAATAAACTTAACTAAGAAGAATTTCTTGGTTATGACACCAAAGCTCATTCAACAAAAGAGACAGACAAATGACATTGCTTCAAATTTTAGAACTTCCATGCCACAAGGGAACCAATCAACAGAATGAAAAAATATCCCATTAAATGGAAAAAAAAGAAAAATACCAATGTAAAGAGTTTATATCTAAAATATGTAAACATTTCCTACATCTTAACAGCAAAACCAAAAACTCTCCAATTAAAAATGAGCAAAAGAATAGAAATAGAATAGAATAGAAATTTTGCCAAGGTTAATAAAAATGACCAACAAGCATATGAAAATTTGCTCAATATCACTAGTCATCAGGAAAATGCTAATAAAAGCCATATGAGATCATGTCTCATTGCTAAGATTGTGTGTGTGCGTGTGTGTGTGTGTGTGTGTGTGTGTGTGTGTGTGTGTGTGTGTGACTACAGAGAGTGTATTTTTGATGTGGCTCTTTTTGGTCTGTGCTTATTGGCATATATAGGCTGCTGGCTGTTCCACCACTCATTCTCGGAGACATGAAACAAAAATCAAATGTGGGGAACTCAAAAATCATTCTATTTTATATGTTCTGAAGTTGCTAGTTATTCTGCCATCTTTTCTCCACCTTTCAGAGTCATTGTGTGTGTGTGTGTGTGTGTGTAAGTGTAATTTGAGAGGTTTTAGTTGTACTTAGTGTGAGAAATTTTTTTAAAAAGTCTATACTGACTTTGCAGAAGTGGATGTTTATTCTTATATCATTTTATAATACTTAGGTGGAAGCTTCTGATTCTTGTCGGAATAAGCCTTGCCAGAGTAATTTCTCTTATATCTTAGTCATCTCTTTGTCTCAGGTCCTTACTGCTTAATTTTCAGTAGGTACTCAATAAATGATATGTTTCTATAATGAATTTATAATATTTTCTGTCTTTCTGTAATTGACCAGCTATGATTTTGAGTAGATATTTTTTCTCTTATTCTCAGATTTTTCATTATCTATAGGCTGGCTTTTCAACCTTCAAATAACTATTTTAAAAAATGTATTAATGATAAATACATTGTGCTACAGTAGCTAATGCCATTTTTTAAGTAATTTCTTTCCTCGAAATTCTAAACATCATGTAGGTTTGTGTTATTGCTATATTGTAATATAAAATGCTATGCATATATCCTCTGGTAAGTTTTAGTTTGGAGTTAATGATACTTAAACAGATATGTGATAACTATGTAAAATGGACATTTGATTGGAATTTTTAAAAATATTTTACCATTTTATTTTTACATATTCCTTATTTTGAGAACATATAATGTTTCTTGAGATTTTCAGTACAAATTTAATAGATATATGGGGTTTTTTTTAGCTTTTTTATGGTGTCATTTCTTAATATCATTTCACAAAGGAATAATGGATAAATATTATCCTTGGCATGCATTTATCAATAATAATCACATGAACTACTTCCTAGGATATGTTTTATTATTTGAATCTACTCATTTGTATTTCACTTCATCTGCTCTGTAGACATCTGAACAGCTTAATTTATCATCTTCACCCTTGACATTTGAACAGAACATTGCCCATTGTGCATGTTATTCCTTGTTATCAAAATACCAGTGTCTTGAAAGTTTATTTTTTAATATTTTATTTATTTCTGAGAGAGACAGCTTGAGCAAGGGAGGGTCAGAGAGAGAGGGAGATACAGAATCTGAAGCAGGCTCCAGGCTCTGAGCTAGCTGTCAGCACAGAGCCCGACGTGGGGCTTGAACCCACAAACCATGAGATCATGACCTGAGCCAAAGTTGGATGCTTAAGCAACTGAGCCATCCAGGTGCCCCTTGAATGTCTAATATCAGCTGTCATGAATGTGGAATAAGTCTACCAAATGTAACTAATTTTAAATTATGAAAAATATCCTTTACTTTCTAGATCACTTTACTTTTCTATATCATTTTCTACTGTGATCTTAAATGTCAGAAACTCAAATATGAAATTGATCACTATTTTTTAAAACATTAAGAAATATTTTAAGACCTTTTTAAAAGGACATTAAGTTTTATTCAAATCAGAATCAATGAGAGTATGGATTATATAAAGTATTTCTAAATACCTTGTATCATCCACCTCAAAGAAACTATGCCTATAAGTTAAAGACTGATTCATAAATCTCTTAAATAACAGTCATATCTTAAAACTACAAAGTCCTGCTTGGTTATACAAGTGAATTATAAAAGAACATTACAAAAGTAGGTTATAACCAATCAAATGTATAATATGATGTATTATTTCTACAGAATGTTAATGACCCATATCTAGCTACATGTTTTTTAGTTTTGCGTACAATAACTCATAAGCTACTCTGGCCATATTTCTTGGTTTATTCATTAGCATGGCAGGAAACATCTAAGGAACAATGCATCTAACTATGTAACTCCTTTTTTATCATCTATATCCATGTTTATGTGTCCCTAAAATTATAAAAGGTTAATAAAAAGTCATTGTATTTGTTGTGAACAAATTGTTTTGACCAATTTGTTGTAGGTTTGGTACTCAGATACAAATCATCATGTTACCTCTCACAACAGAGAAATTTTGTTGTAATGTGAAGGTAATAGAGATGAGGATATAAGGCAGATATGGATTCAGTCTAATAATATTATTTACATTTTTAAAACTCTCCTAACAAAAACTGTCTGTTATAGAAATAAATCATTCATACTGCATATTATGTGTGCATTTGCTCTGATAGTATATTGGTTATTTATTAAAAATTGTTGCTTGAGGGACACCTGGGTGATTCAGTCGGTTAAGCATCCGACTTCGGCTCAGGTCATGATCTCATGGTTCGTGGGTTCGAGCCCCGCGTCAGGCTCTGTGCTGACGGCTAGCTCAGAGCCTGGAGCCTGTTTCGGATTCTGTGTCTCCCTCTCTCTCTGACCCTTCCCTGCTCACACTGTCTCTCTCTCTCTCAGAAATAAATAGACATTTAAAAAAATTGTTGCTTGAAACCTTATGTCTGTAGAAGAGTCATTATGCATTTCGAAGGCAACTTCTCTTTCACTTTTATTCTTATTTGTGAGACTCACTTGAAGCACTATCTTGTTACTTCGGGGAATATTTTAAGATGTAGAGAAAATGTTATTTTTTGCAGTTCATTTGTGCCTACAATCGTTAAAAAAATGTGTAATACCGAAATATAACTAGAGACAATTAAATATCTAAATATTGTTTTATAAAATGCAGTATGTGAAGAAAGTTGACAGTTCTCTTCATTTATTCTCTGAAGATATTACCCATGGCAAAATCATATTTTGAACAACCAACAAAATCACCTTATTTGAAATATGATTTTCATTTTATTCTAATTGCACATCAGAATATTCTAAAACTATATATATAATGCAGATTTTCATTTTCTTAGTAGATTTTTTAAGATTATATTTTGTCAACCAATATGATAAAAAAAAATGCATCTCTTCTCATTATATGCACAATCCTTATGTTACACAAATTATTGATCTAAATGTGAACTGTATGAATACCTTTGGCTATTCCCAAGTCTCATATGAAAGTAGGTTACTACAGTTACCAAAGTTACATAAATGCTTTGTAAAAGAGGACTCTCTTTTCCTGAACACTGATTATTCTGATAAGATGTGATAACTAATGGAATGATCAGAAAAAATTATACTAAAGTGACAAAAAGCCTGAAAATCCAAGACATGAATAAGCATGCCCCAAAAAGACTTTAAGAGAGTAATATATATATATGTATATATACAACTTCATAAAGGCTTATGTAAAATAAAATATCTTTGAAAATTTATGATAAACTTTCTAGTTAACAATGATCTTACACTAACATTGACTCTAATACTGTAGGGTAGTAATTGTCAGCATCTTTATCTTATAGACAGTGCTAAGAATTCAAAATGTATCATGACTGTCTGATTAGTGATTTTTGCTTTTTTTTCCTTTCTATTATTGTTTTTTAAACTTTTTAAAAATGTTTTTTATTTATTTCTAGGAGAGAGAGAGAGAGAGACAGCGTGAGCAGGGGAGGGTCAGAGAGAGAGGGAGTCACAGACTCCGAAACAGGCTCCAGGCTCTGAGCTGGCAGTCAGCACAGAGCCCGATGTGGGGCTTGAACCCACGAACCGCGAGATCATGACCTAAGCCAAAGTCAGACGCTTAACCGACTAAGCCACCCAGGCGCCCCTCTAATATTATTTTTTAATGTTTGTTTATTTTTGAGAGAGAGTGAAACATCATGCAAATGGGGGAGGGGCAGAGAGAGAGGGAGACCCAGAAGCCAAAGCAGTCTCCAGACTCTGAGCTGTCAGCACAGGGCCTGACACAGGGCTCGAACTCATGAACTGTGAGATCATGACCTAAGCCAAAGTCTGGCGCTTAACTGACTGAGTCACCCAGGAGTCCCTCATAGGTGACTTTTGAAAAAGGGATGTACTGTTTACCTAAATCTTTTTATTTTGCATCTCTTCTTCCTCCACTTCTGTACTTATGTTTTATTACATGAATGCATGCAGTTTGAATTCAGATCTCAATATAATTCTGAATATTTCATTTAAATAATCTTTGAATATAGGAATAAATGAAGTTCCAAATATTTTACTTTATGAAATTTCACTTGATAACATGTTATCCATGTCCTGAAATGTTTCTTTTATTCTAATGCTCTATGACTAGTCCATGACTATATTATTTTAGAAATATTTTAGCAAACAAGCTTTTTTCTAACAGTGGCAGAGGATTTAAAAATATGCCTCTATTACACATAATACATTTATATACATAGATTCTGAATAAAAAAAAAAAAGGTAAAATTTGAGACTGATTTATTTACTGATATTTTATCTATAAATACTTCCAGACAAATGCTTGGATATTTGTTGAGATAAAGTGTTCAGAATTTTCCCCAAGTCTATTTTTTAGTTTTTTTTTTCCCTGTACTATTTCAATTTGCCGTTGCTCCCTACTGAGAGAATAACTTCCCCAATTGTTTGTGATACCCTCTGTTCATGGAAACAAGCCCCTTGCTGTTCAGGTCTAATCTTTGAACAGTGGTGAAAAATAAGTTAACTGTAATTGATTTGTGGTCATCAGCTAGAGTCTTTCAACCAGAAAAATCAACTGAAATTGCTAGTAGTTTTGAGGATTGTCATGTCTGTATTCCTAGTAACCCCATTAAACCCCAAGTTTTTTGCCTATTCTCTCTCAAGCGTTCACTTTTCCAATTTGAATGGCCCAGGCTTCCTGTCCAGAATTCCATGCTGAGTAATTGGTCACCAAATTAAATTTCAGAAGAATTACTGCCTTTTTTTTTTCTAGAATCATAGATGTACACTATTAGGCTTCAAGCATTTCTCAATTTTAGTCCTATTGACAGGGTAGGATTTACACTCTTTTCCTTCTGATAAGTTTGGAGGCATTTACATAGTGTTTTTGAACAAACTTCTTATTTATGGGTAATGTGATTAGTTCAGTATTTTACTACTTATATTTTGCATTTCCATATAAACTTCAAGGAATTTTGTTGACATTATATTTAATCTCTTTTATAGATGAAAAACTAAAAAAATAGATGAAAAATCAAGGCTTCAGTATATTAAAATACTTACCCAAAATTGCAGTGCTACTAAGTAACAGAAAGAGAATGTGAACTTTGACTGTGAGTCTGCTATTCTTAGTATGCCATGGGGCCTTTTTGTGTGAATTATATACACAAAATGGATTTTAGGCTCTGTTTCAAATGCTGCATGAATTAGAATATTCCAGAAGAGAATCTTTGTTTTGACTAAAGTACAGCTCACTAAGAGGGCTATTTATTCATTACTGAGAAGAAGTAACTCACATTTTATTTTGAGGCATAGATTGGCACAAACTTGTGAAAATGTCTTACATCAAAATGTTTGAAACTCAGTACCAAACAGTAAAAACAAAGACAAATTAAAGTCTTAAAATTACATAAAATTTCTTAGAGAAAAATAAAATAACTTTTTGAAGTCTTGGAAATTTACAAATCCATATGGTTGTAGAATTTTTAAACCAATACTAATTATTCACTAAACCTCTCCAGCTAAATTGATAATGTAATACTTCTCAGTAAAAATCCTGATTTATGTATTGTTTTCATTATAGTTATTTCACTCACATTTAAATATGCATTGCCATTGTTAATTTCCTTAAGTCCTTTCTAGAAATAGGTGGGAGTATAAATTGATGACTGAGCCTAAATTTGTTATAATATTCCCAAAACTAGGTCCAACTGTCAGTAGCTCCAGGGCCTAAAATGTGGGCTGGCACACAAAAAATACTTGGTAACAGTTTTTGGAAAGAAGAAAGAAAGGAATGAAATAAGGAACGAATGTAAAAAGAGAGAGAAGCAGTATAACACAGTTTATATTGGTTTCCTAATTCTTTACAGCCGATTACCACAAAATTAAATGCTTAAAATAACAGATTTATTATTTCACAATCCATGGGTAAGGAATCTGAGCACCTGTTACTTGAATCCTTTACTCAGAGTCTCATGAAGTTGCAATAAAGATGTTGGCCAGATTGCATTCTTATCTGGAGGCTCACCTTTGGAACAATCTACTTGCAAATTCATTCAGGTTATTGACAGAATCACGTTCCTGGTTCTCAGCTTGAAGCTGCCCTCAGAACTTATAGGCTGTGCACAATTCCTTGCCATGTTTTCAGCTTACACTATTAAACTCACATATTCTCATTTCAAGATAAAAATGGGGCCCAGCTGGTACATTGTTTGTAGTCTTGGAAGATTAAGGGAAATAAATACCAAGTTTAGCCATGCCCAAACTCCTGATTCACAGATATTGCCAACAAGAAAATGAATGAAGGAGCTTTGAAAGGTGGAGAAGGGTTAAATATCAAGTATGGTATTATAGATCATATGAAAAGTTTGGATTTTATTCTAGGTGTCATTCTCAGCCGAGGGCAAGAGACCTCCTTTTCCTGTTCCTTGTATTTAGAAAGGTCCCTTCTGTCTCCCCGTGCCATGTTCTCATAAAGAGAGTAAAATACATAACAAAGATGTGAACCTCCATATGCTTTTCCCTACTTACCCCAGAGGCTTTAGGTACCTAAGACTCCAGAATTTTCTGCCCAAGTAGCCCTAAGCTGGCTTCAAAGGCCTACTCATGTCCATTCTCCAGAAGGCATACCATATAAGCAATGTGTTAACTCTAGTCTCAATGAGTGGCCAAAATGTGGCTATTTTCAAGGGGTATGCACAGAGCTACACTGTAGGAGTTGTAATGTCCAAATTTATGCAGGGGATATACCCTGAGTCTGAGGCAAAGTAATGGGGTAGGGGAGATGTGTGGAGGATTTCAAGGAGGCTCTTTGTGCATGGGGGCCCTATGTAGGACCACATATACATATGGTATAGAATTATGAGGAATCCACAAGTTCCAAATTCAAAATTTTGTGATGACATGATGTCAAGCGAGGCAAACAACACACTTAACATTTTATTATCATTGCATATAACTTTAAAATATTCAAATAAATTTAAATATATGTTATATTTGCCTTCATTTATAATCTTGCCCTGGATCCTACCAGTGTTCACAGTGTTTCTGGTAGAAGCTATGAGCAGGGAGTGACAATATCTGATTACTTTTAAGAACAAACAGGCTGCTGTATGATGAATGAACTTTAGGGAGTTATGAATAGAAGTAAAGTGACCCATTAGTGTCTATCACTGCAGTTCAAGGGAGAGATGGGTGTAGTTGAAGTAGGGAGGTAACAGTGACGCCAATAAGTGGGCACCTTTGTTATCACTTTAAAGGTAGAGATAATCAAACTTGTTGCTTGATTAGAGAGGGATGGTTAGGGAATGTGAGATATAAAACATGACTACTAGTTCTGTGGGTTAACCAGTTCATTTCATGATAATGAGTTTAATCTCATCTGTTAACCTCTTAAAGTCTGGCCAAGAGAAAACTTTGAAGGTAGACTGGAGAAAGGGACATTCCTCTCTAATATCTTAACTTTACGAAAATCCATTCATTTAATCTCTACACATGGCCTTCCCTAAATATCAGTTTATGTCACATGTCCTCGTACCCTTGATTGATTCTTTTTATTGATTCTTTTTATTTTCTTTTTGTGTCTCCATTTATTTGGAAATGCATAGTCTCTTTTCATCAAATGCTGAAAGCCAGGGAGAAGCATTTGTTTTTCAGGATTCCCTTTTCCATGCATTTGCATTAAACCTGATTTAAAGATCTGTAAGTATCTTAAATTCCACATATGAGCGAAGTCATATGGTATTTGTCTTTCTCTGATTGACTTATTTCGCTTAGCATAATACATTCTAGCTCCATCCATGTCATTGCAAAACATATGAACATGTGGGGGAGGGGGGTAATAAAAGAGAAAAGAGGGAAACAAACAAGAATAGACTCTTAATGATAAAGAACAAACTGGGGGTTAACAGAAGGAGGTGGGTGGGAGATGGGCTACCTGGGTGATTGTATTAAGGAGGGCACTTGTAATGAGCACTAGATGTCGTATGAAGGAGGTGAATCACTGAATTGTACTCCTGAAATCAATATTGCACTGTATGTTAACTAAATATAAATTTTTAAAGTTAACCATTAAAAAACAAATATATGTAAATAGATTTACATAAATCTTTGAGGATTTGATAGTCTGAAGAAATGTAAAGCCCACAATAAGAAATGTCAGTCTTGTCAAAAAATATGACTCTAGACATAGAAAAGCAGCATTTTTGCAACAATAATCACATCTGTAAAAACCGATTGTCCGAACCCTTAAGCCAATTTGACATATTTCCTTCACTATGTTTTAGGTGAGAAGGTAAAAATTTGTATGAAGATCAAAATAATTTGCATAGATTTTGTGCAAGAGAATTATTTTACTTCACAGTAAAACTTGTAGATACAAGTAACTTGAAAATACAAGTAACTTGAAAATACAAGTAACATTTATAAATACAATCCTAAAAGCTAGGTTTTATTTTTGTTTTATAGCCCATTACATTTCAATTTCATTCGTATCTTTTATAGGTTGTGTATAATATCAAATATATAGATGAATATTATAACAATAATTGAGAGTTCTACAACTATTATGAGAGTGTTTCAAGATTAGTGAATGATAAATAATATGTTACAATAAATATGCATGCAATAATATTTCAACTTTCATGTGGATGTTTTGACCTATTGGTAGTTTTGTGGGTTGAGATTAGGGAGATGGTAATATAATTTAAAAAGTTAGGGAGAACAGAAGAAGCTTTAGAATTATTAGAATAAATCATTAAGTTCAATTTTAGATATAAAATTGAGTCTCCTTTTGGACATTAAGTGGGTCTGTGTAAAGTCAGATACACGTATATGGGTCCCAGTGAGATATTCTACACTGACCATAAAGAATTAGTAGTTATTATTATATAAACGATTAATTGCACCCTTGCATGAGTATTACCCACTTGGAAGTGCCAGGATTCAGTAGAGAAAGTAGAGAAAACTAACCACTTAAAGATTTGGGATTCAGAATGTAGTACACAAAGGAGACCTGGCAGGAACTTCAGCCTGAGAACAAAAGACGTAGTACAGAAATATCAGAAGAGGTACCCTCTCCCTTAATAAAGAGGGAGTATCCAGCATATTAAAATTCAACAATGAGATCAACTAAATTAAAAATTTTTTAAATAATTTGAATTTGTCATGTGGATATCAGTGTGTGGGCAGCTAGATGATTTTGGTGCAAATACTATCAGAGGAGTGATTGATTAAATTCAGATCCCAGTGGTTTAAAGTGTAAGGAAGGGGTTGAGGAAGCATGACATCAAATGGAGACCAATATTTTAGATATTTGTCAATAAGACTCAGTAAAGAGGTAGAGCAGTGATTGCTCTCAGCCTCAACTTTTGTGTGCTAATTGCTTACTCTCATTCATTGTGTCTCTTACTGATGGAATAATTAGCTAAACAGTGTGTTTTCTGCAAAATGGTCTTAATAATATAACATCTGAGAGGATGTTTATTTATGTTTACAAGTAGTCAATTTAATAGTGTCCAGATAAAATGCCTCCTTTTGTCTATGGAAAATAACTTATGTTGAACTAATCAATTTGACATTTATTAGTATAACTTGATACTTACAAAAAGACCTTCAAGATAGGATAGATATCACAATTTTCCATTAAATGAGTTTTTCATTATATGTATGCTATATATGATAGAGTGCTACAGTTAGAGAGATATAATTCATTCCATTGATCTTTTATAATTTTTCATTTTTTAAAAATTCTCATGAATTAAATCCTTAATATACCTTTAATAAAATGTGTGTGAATAAACAAATACCCTTTAATGAGCAGGGAGCTAATGAGATTTTCTTTCTTTCTTTCTTTCTTTCTTTCTTTCTTTCTTTCTTTCTTTCTTTCTTTCTTTCTTCTTTCTTTTTCTTTTCTTTCTTTCTTTCTTTTCTTTCTTTCTTTCTTTCTTTCTTTCTT